>NW_023276462.1:0-309330 GCF_013357705.1 Chelonus insularis
ACCGTTCCTACAATAGAAATCATATCATTCTAAAAGTTCTACAGGAAGAGTCCGGTCTACGAGAAGAAGGGGGTAATTTAGGTCATCATTCTACAAAACTGCACATAATCTACGAAAAAGGGACCGTTACAACAAATCATCATCACTCAAAACGTTCTACAGAAGAGTCGGCTACGAGAAGACGTAATTAGGTCATCATTCTCACAACACTGCACATAATCTACGGAAAAGGGAACGTTCCTACAAAGAATCATATCACTAAACCGTTCTACAGGACGAGTCCGCGTCTACGAGAAGAAGGGGGTAATTAGATCATCCATTCTACAAAACTGCACATAATTACGGAAAGGGACCGTTCCTACAAAGAATAAAATCTATCACTAAACCGTTCTACGGGAAGAGTCCGGTCTACGAGCAGAAGGGTTAATTTAGGTCATCATCTACAAACTGCACATAATCTACGAAAAAGGGACCGTTCCATACAAAGAAATCATATCACTAACCGTTCTACAGGAAGAGTCCGGTCTACGAGAAGAAGGGGGTAATTTAGGTCATCATTCTACAAAACTGCACATAATCTACGAAAAAGGGACCGTTCCTACAAAGAAATCATATCACTAAACCGTTCTACAGGAAGAGTCCGGTCTACGAGAAGAAGGGGGTAATTTAGATCATCATTCTACAAAACTGCACATAATCTACGGAAAAGGGACCGTTCCTACAAAGGAATCATATCACTAAACCGTTCTACAGGAAGAGTCCGGTCTACGAGAAGAAGGGGGTTATTTAGGTCATCATTCTACAAAACTGCACATAATCTACGGAAAAGGGACCGTTCCTACAAAGAATCATATCACTAAACCGTTCTACAGAGAACTCAATCTACAAGGAAAAAGGGGTAATTTAAGTCATTAATATGTACAACTACACAAAACCTACGGGAAAAGGGACTTTTGCTACAAAACAGTTAATATCACTCGACCAATCTACAAACCGATCATAGTCTATAAAGAAAATAAAACCTCTTTAAATCGTCCATCGATAATACTAAACATAATCGAGACCTAGAGTAACTGTTTCTACAAAGAAATCGTATCGCTAAGCCATTCTACTCGAAAAATCTTGTCTGCGACGAAAACAGGGTAATTCAGATCGTCATTCGGTAAACTACACATAATCGACATCGATAATAACCACTCCTACAAAGAATTCATATCATGACACTCTTCCACACAAAAAGTACATATTCTACATAAGATATACGGTTCTTTAGATCGTTCCTTACCACAACGTCACACATTCTACTCATAGCGTGACCGTTTATACTAAGGAATCACATCACGTCATGATCGCACACCCTTCGTCCACTTGGCCGGTTGGCCCTTTCCTACTACACAAACACATCACTACCATGTTCGGCTGATATAATATGGCCTACATTGAATAGACAGCCATTACGGTCGATCCTCCCGCTAACTGGGCACATTCGACATGGTTTTGTACCATTCCCACAAAGAAATCATTCCGCTTAACCATTCCACAACAGAAACACGGTCTACAATAAAATGCCCAATTTCAGTCGTTCCCTCGTATGACTACACTTCATCCACGTCAAGGACTACCATTTTTACCATAGAATCACCCAACTACACTGTTCTACCAGAGAAATACGGCCTACGAAAAACATAAGCTCCTTCCGATTATTTCGCTGAGTACAAGCAAACCTTCTTCGTCAAATTGGGCCATATCAGTTCACTACTCTACCAAACAAATAGTAGCTTGCTTCATTTCCACCACTAACATTGCCTTTTCTTTCTTCAATCGCACCTTTCAACGTCACTAAACTCCTTTCTTCAATGTTATATTCGCTTTTTGCGCCAAACGCCGCCCTCCACCTTTCAGACTTCCACACTTATCATCCGAACCCCCACATCATCACCAACCAAATGACTCCTCATACATCCCCATATTCTCCAAGTTATGAGTGTTTCAGGGTCGTTCTATGCTCCTTTCCACCCTAACTCTCTTTCTCATTGATAACTCCGCATCGACAATGTCCACACCGACAACGAGCATATCTGTACCTTCGTTAGAACATAAGCTTCCAATTCCACGACTCGAAATCATACTTACAGCATAATTTCTTCCATCCTCTAACAAAGTTGTACTTCTTCACCAATTTCTGCATACATTCGTGTATTTCTCTGTCACTTCGGCTCCTACGGCATCCCTACACATTATAGACTACATCATAAATGCTTCTTCCTTTTTTTTTATTTTGACACTTACCTTCCTACTCTCCAATTTTCGCACCGCTACTAAACTCAACAAACTACACACTTCGTGATTACATTAAAAATATAATGTTTCATAAATAATATCATTTATTTTCATTTTAGTAGAGTACGGACTTTTCTAGTAAATAACAACAATTAGCTAAATTTCCATAAAATTTGAGTAGTCAGTTATTGCACGTTACATCTTTATAATACTAAATATTTGTGATATAGCGTAACGGAATTTCACTCAAAATTTATTAATTTTATAAAAAATTATGGATTTAACACCTACTCATTGAGCGTAAAAACCACTCAGAATGCAACGGTAGATCTTATCAAGTCGGTGTTAGGCTAATGTAAATAGATATTTTATTTCTTTCTAAAATAAACTCAATGATTAAAGTAAATCTTAAAATATCAACTTCCTTTGCCGGAATACTTTTAATATCCATCTTCTAATAACCTCATACATTTAAATAACGTTTCGTCATGCAAATGATTTACTAATGAATTTTTTTTATTCAATTTTATGAAGGAAACTCATTCTATCTTTGTTATAGTTACACTCCCATATGATGCCGTTAAATTACTATGAAAATTAATTGAATCAGTTAGATATGTAATAAGATAAATATATATTTCTTATATATTTTCATTAATATACAAATTGCTCTACATTATAAAGATTGTATCTACTTATTTAAACAATGACTTAATTTATTCTTTAAATTATTTATATCACGAATCATTGCAAGTTTACTTTGAGTAATCAATACTTTATAAATTAAGTATTTTACTCGATATTTTTTAATACATTGTAGCCGTGAGAGACAAGCGCAAGTACAACATCTTATTATCGGTATTATTTTAACAATTCTTATAAAAATAATTATACTATATATCATATACAACCTGCAATTCAGTTTCAAAAAATTATGATTTACACAAATAATATTAGGCACTTGGATAATTTTTCATTACATGTTCCAAGCAATATTACAGTCACATGTTTTATTTCTCTTTTCAAATTTGTTACAATTATTTTCAGCACCGATAAAATAATTACAATTATTCAATCGTTTAGTGATTCAGTTAATTTGAATAAATTTATACGTCTTACAGTGATCTCAATTGAAAATGTAACCCATTTTTCTGAATTATTTTCCATATATATGTTATATTTTACATTATACTTGCGCTCAATTTCGCCTACACAGCGATTTAAATGGCCATTCGACACTGATACAGCTTTTCTCTCTAATAAGATGATGCAACATATACAGAGAATCTGACAAACGTTACAGCGACCGCGTAATACGTTGTTGTGAAAAATGATTCATTCTCACGATAAACATTAAATAAAAACACCCTTGGTATGTAGTTTTTCAACAACCTTCTCGACTTGTACATTCAAGATACATGTCGAAAGAAAGTTGAATTTAAAATCGAGAGGACGAGAGCGTTATGCGGTCTGCCGAGCAAGTTGGCATAATTTGATGCTTACAATTGTTGGACGTATCGTGCAAACAATACTCTTCACGCTTTTTAATTGCAACTGAGGTTCCATTTAACAAACTTCTGACATATTCTTTACAATTTTTACACACACACACACACACACACACACAATATTTTAATAAAATATAACCATACATTGTTTCGCATTTAATTTTATCAGACATCGATCAATATTGGCTATACATTGAATTGAATCTATAGCTTAGCCAGTAATATACATGCAGTTGTTTGCCTATGTAAGAAAGGGAAAAGTTTGGTTAAACAACATATCAACACTTTGTTCTAAATTCAAGGAGATAGAGATTTTTTTTATCGTCATAACAGCTTGATAGTAAAAATTCTCATGCCATGAAAATATATCAAATATTGATAATGAAAATTTCTTCTGCTCTCTCAATTCTATTACTTCAATTTATCTCGTCCAAATACTGTAAATTGATATTGAGTAAAATTCGTTGATATTTATGACGTCTCTGGGATAGGTGTCAACGGTGCGTGAAACATGAGGACATTTCAAACGGAAGTAGATATGGAAGAAAGGGACAACGAGAACGGAAGTATATCTACAATGCGCCGCGAGTTAAGAACAACGTAGCATGAAATCGTTGCCTAGAAATTGGTGCTATCCGCTAGCCATGGTCTTTATGGTTTGTTTATAAATGAGCGAGAATTTCTACTGCAGTAGAGACGGGCGGTGTTTGATCACCGCTTAAAATTACTGGTTCAGATTCCGTTTGAACGATCCTCACAAGATTGGCATCCTTTTTCGATGGTGTTAAAGTTGCATTTGGTGTTACATTTGTACGTCCACAATAACTTGGTGGTCGGCTCTCGCGCGTTGTTGTACAAGGAGCAACAATACTTGCAGTATTGGATCTATAAGTTGGCGGAGGCGATGAGGTAGGCTGAAGTCTGTCCAACAGTAACAATCGCAATCTATACTCTTGCATGCTAGCCTGTAAGAAAGAAATAAAAATTATAGTAATGATTAATACAACCGGTACAACGTGATTAAATACAAGAAATAATGATAAAATTGTCACGTTCAACGACCCATTTATCTACCTGGTAACTCGGTGGTGGCGTCCTGAACTGGAATTCCGGATAGATCATGGCCGCATATGGATGCATCGGCCTCGCCGGTGGAATCCTTGCTGAGATGCCCGTGAAACCGAAGAAGCTGCCGCAATTTTCTCGGCTGGTCACTCGCCATGCTACTGCGCTCACCGTCACCAATACCACTCCTATACCTGCAAAGATAAGTGCTCCTTAATACCAATTGCACAGAAGATGAAGGTAGCCAAGTGCAAGTTTTTTTTTTCTTCTTTTTTTCCACTTTTTTATTTATGTCCTTTTGTATTTTTTGTTGTAAATTTTTTATCGGTGCCTGAGCTTGTTTAAACTTGAAAATTCCCTGAGAAAACCGATGCGGTATACGAGCCACTGATATACAACCACAAATAAGAAACTATGAAGAGTATCAAGCATATCCGACGTGCTTTGTTTCTTTCAGTATTGAAACATATCCATGTGAATTTCACGAAATGTTTGAGAAATATTATTTACACATATAGCTGTAGTGTACATTGAGTGAAAATCTATTCAGATATCCTTCCAACTATTATCCCTTTTGTCGAGTGTACATAAATTTCAACTGAAGTATAACGTGTATACGACAATGTATTCCGATCGCAAACCATCACCCAGCTGTCAACAATATTCTACATTATATTGAAACTCCCTGCAAACTTCCCCCCTGCTAAATGAATTGAGATGAGTATAAGAACGTTAGTGTGGGTGCTATTGAGCATTCACTTGATTGCTAACAGATAGAGTATTCCTATGGGTTGCAGGTTATATTTCTGACATTTAGAAAGTAACCAGCTGCTGCCCCTAAGACTATATAGTCTACAATACCAGAGAAACATTCTCTTTTCCCTCTCTTAATATTATTCTTTCTCTTTATATTAACCGTCTTTGCATCAAAGTTTATGCTTAACCCGCATTGCAACTCTTCATATAATTTCATCTCATCTACGAATATTTAAATCCAAAGAGCCGTCAATTGTTCGTTTGTACAGCTACTCATAAAATTGATAATAATAGTCAGTGAGCCATGATGATGTTGAAAATTATTTCAAGATCGATAGTGATGACCTCAAGACATGCTATATGTAAAACTGGTTAGAGAGCCAGAAGAATGTTCAAAAGCTACGCGAATGAAATTTGAGTTAATTTTCTCGAGCAACAAAACCAGTTACACAGACATCATTCATATACACTTAGTTTCAAGTGTTTTATTTAATGTACAATTCTACTTTTTGAATTATGTGCATCTATAATTTTTCTAACAAGGTTAATTGAATGCATTATTTTAATAAGAAAATTAGCGTATTTAATAATATTTACTAATAAAAAGAAACCATAGGAAACGTGATGATTCTTAACTTGCATAACTCATAGTTTGCATAGTTTTTCCAATTTGATAAAGTCAACATATGTTGCAATTATCTATAGAAAAAACGGACAAGGTTTTGCCTCTATTTGTTTAAACACACATTAAATACAAGGTCTTAGTGGCTATGGTAAACATAGCATGACCAACAAACAAAGTGTCCATCAGACAAGACATTAAAATGGACACGACTTTATCATCATGTTAAATGCAAAAGTAATTATTCCAAAATAGCTTTTGTCATGTTGATATGTAGGTCATGAAGATAGGCAGCAACTCTCTGGAGTCTAAACTGCTACAATCGAAAATAGATTCTACCAAAGCTTCAATATCATTTCCTCCAAATACAAGCAGATCAATTTCATCCCAATCATGAATCATAAAGTGACAAGTATCATCCGGTGCTGCTAAAACGTATCACTTGCTGTCAATCAATAAGCTGAATGATAAAGGCGTATAAAATATATCTTTAGCGAGACATTATTAGAAGAAATAAATAAGTATAAAGTTTTACCAATCATTAACAGAGAAACAGCAATGTGATCACGACCGGTTGCCCTCAGAGCGCCGAGTAGAGCACCCGCTGCTGCACAAACCAGGCCCACAATACCCACACCAAGAATGGACCAGCGGACAGGAGGAGAACCTAAGCCGCAACACTGCTTCGGTACTGCGTCTCTACAATATAAGAAATGAAAGACTTTAGTATAGAGCAATGACCCACTGACACAGACTTCTCGTTCCTCGTAAAGTCATCATTGTCGTTGTTGTTTATTACTAGCTACATAGAAGACACTAAAAGACCACTGGCAGTAACTACTTCATCTATTTGCTATCTATTTCAAAGCCACTGAGAGCAATTGCATGCTATAACTAATGTTTAGAGAAATTTAACAGAACGAATAAAAACGCGTTCACGATAATGATGAACGGAATAGAAAGTGCAGTGCTCTCTCAGGCTTCTAGCGCAGTTTCCGTGTTGTTCAAGACGTGATCCTCACGATCAAACATGTTGAATAAATTTAACTAGATCTTATGATGTAATTTTAACAGTTTGTCCTATACGGATATAATAAAGTATATTATTTTTTTGAAGCAGGCCTTATACGACTGAGTTTCAAAGTTTAATCTATTTTTCTTCATGCTACAGCGACTACCATTAACTAGTTCATTCTGATAAAATTACTTTAAACGTTGAGAAAGACAAAAAATCTGATCTATTTTTTATTCATTTATTTTAATCGTAGAAAATTATATTTATATATTTAATTTAATGTCCGGTTATTGCAAAAAATTATTGCAATCTTTATAAAAGAATTATCATAATCATACTGCTATTTGTTACAATGTCTAATTTCATTATTTATACACTAATTTCTTTTTAAATTTTTAATAATTAAATATTAATTATATTATACATCTAAGTGAATATTACCAATTAGTTAGTTAACTCTATGAAATATAAAAGTAATTAATTGATTATTCAATTAATCTAGCTAATGTCATGAATATTGATTACTTTAAAAATCAAAGAGAATTATTAAACAACCATGCAATTATTCAACAATTATTATCCTTACCAATGATGAATTAAAAGTTTTTAATAATATTTTAAATTTATCATAATAAAAAAGTGGTACTATAGAAAATTTTTCATTTCTCTCAATAAAAACACGCCCAATGTCGTTATTGTTACTGGTCATAAAAGTTTTCCAACACTAATTATTTATCACTTCGAATTATACAACAAAAAATATAAAAAGAATTATAAATTTTTAATAATGTAATGTACTTTTTTTATCCAAATTAAGCACCCTATTTCAATAACTTATCTAAGATTCTCTTTTTTATTTATGTCAAAAGAGGATAATTGATTGCATTAGAGTTTTCAGTAAAAATTAAAGATACCCCTGATATAGAGTATTAGGACCCCCAAAGCTGATATAACGGGCTACTACATTTGGCCAAGTACTTCAATAAATTATCGATTTTCTATAGTAAAACGTGACCCCTCCGGAAACTGGAGGCATTTAACAAACGATTCACAAGGTTGAAAAGAGCTTGGCTACGATGGCTTAACACACGATAAGGGAAAGTTAAATTTGTCAGATAAATAATGCCCTGATTTTTCAGTGTAACGATAACCATTTTCACCGCTCTCCTTTCATTTTAGCTGTCTTCTTTAACGGAAACGACTTTTCTCCTTTACCGCAGTGTCATTTTTTGACTTGCACGTGCAGATCGATGCGGACAATTGGTCATGAAATAGAACGGGGATCAGAATGATTCACAAAATAAAGTACCCAGGGCATTACATTATCCTGACGAGGGAATAGGAAGAAGTGAACCCCCTAAAGTCTTCTTTAAAGAATCATCTAGGCATGAATGTCCAACTTGCTTTTTTTGTTCCCGGTTTATTACATAGAGGAAAATGACATAAAGAGATCCAGTTATGATAAAAATGTACCCCAGCGGAATGTTAATTGATAAGAAACTGAGAAAAAAAGAAATAGCAAAAAAGTAGTACTTTTGCGTGTTTTCAGAGCATAAGAGGGAATTTAAAGTTAGGAAAGAGCTTCTCTGCTCATTACCAGAAAATATACGTACTGACCCAGTACCATCATGTGGGAAATTCTTGTCTACAATTGACAAAAAATTACAATTAAAGAATCACCGTTGAATTTAAACGTATCTTTGTACTTTAACACATGATTTATGTTGAAAAAATGATGGCGTGTTTTCTTTGTGTCTAAATGTCGTAATATTTATGGAAAATAAGTTTTGTCAGTTCATTATAAGGAAAAAAACTATTACAAATTAGTTGCTACAATATTCTAGTTTCACTGACACGTATGTATTTATGTATGTATATTTCCTTTTAACTCTATCCTTTACTCTGTTATCATGATAGACCACGTGTCACAATGATCAAAATCTAAAAGTCTAGTTCATTGTCTTTACTGAAAATCCAACAATTCATCGTTTCCGCTTGGGGAACTTTTCATAAACGCCTGATGGTTGCAGTGTAGTCAATCCCTGACATACAAGGTACGATCCAATGAATAGGAAGAAAAGAGGACATTCATCACACACCTGACATAGTGAAACTTAAAAAATATAAATAAAGAAATAAAAATTTAAAACACCGTGTATGTATTTGAAAAATTATACATATAAAATGAAATTTGAATCCAAGGACGTGTGTTATTTACCAGTCAAGCAGTCTTTGTGATATAATTATACTTTTATTTACACCATGACACATTACTAAATCAAATTAATGAATTACAAACAAAAAATTCCAAGCATATTTGTCAGATATTTAATTGAAGGAAAATAAATGATGTTCTTGTATACTAACCTGCCAAAGGCCGACACGCTTGCTGGCACCGGAAATGGAAGACCGAGACTGAGCCCTCTGAGACCCAGGTGAGGTGGTGGAGGATGAAGAAAACCCCCTACTGGCGGCACTAACGGCATTCCAGGTGTTGCCCCAACGCTTGCAGCTGTTTGAACACATCCAGGTCCCCCAGGATATGTCGGTGGCATAGAACAACTTCTCATTGCTCGCCGATGATGTCTACGAACTCTTCTCTCACGTCTTCGTGCATCCCTGAGTTCTTCAGTAACATTTGGATTAGTGCTTTCGCTGATACGTAAACCGATATCTGTTTGTGCTTCAGTTGAAGCAAAACAGCGAGATGGTTCACGGATATTTGGACTTCTAGTATCTTGAGTAACCTCAGGTGCAGATTCAGGAGGTATTTCTACTGATACTGGAGTAACTCCATCAACGGTGACCACACTTACAGGTCTCGGGGCATTCTCGGACAGCGCCCCGGCCATTATACGGCACTGAACATCAGTTTCCACAGCAACGTTGCTCCGTCTTTGTTGTTCTTTCCTTTACCGAACGTTGTATAAATCCCACAGTACTTGTTTTGTGTATGTGAATCTTCTATCTTTTACTATACACAACCTACACGTGTCCCCTAGATCGGCCGTTCTCCCTTGCTCTTTCTTTTCTGTCTTCTTTTTGCTTATATACTGGCGCATCCGATCTCCAACTCAATCCTCGCCGAGGCACGTTTCTCTTTCACTCGCTCGACCCCGCTATAGCTCCTTTGTTCAGAGGATCGTGCAAAGATCTCAGGCCTTTGATCGTTCCTCAGACTCACTTGAATGATCTCTTGACTAACATAAAGATAATTTCTTCTCTTTTTTTTTCTCCTTTTTTTCCTCATACACCACGTGATTGAAAGAAATTTTGGACGATTAACGAAAACTTGATGAACATCAAATTATGAAAAATCCTCTACCCCCTTTCTCACCGAAGCATCGCTCTTGCGTGACAATTACTCAACCATTTCGTGATTTCTTTTTGTCTGTTTTAAGGCACGAGCGTTTCCATTAACTCTCTTGTAAGGAATTGTCGTTCTCAGCATTGCAGTTTTAGCTATTTGTCATATCTTTTCTTGTTGCATTTATTTCTACTAATGACTCGCATCTAAGATATCTCCTTCTTCTTATTCCTCTTCTTGATGCTGGCTACAAGTGCTCCGATGAAAGCACCGTTTCAGCTCTGGTTAACCGGTCACGTATGCCCGGTCTGAAAATGAAAAGTGCACATTTAGCATTCGCCAGAGAGTTAGAACGTTATGATTAATAAACTTGATGCAATTGCGCGTTCCTTGACTTTTGTTATAGCAATCTCTTCTTCTTCTTCTTCTTCTTCTTCTTTTCTTTACCCCAATGCAATTAAACGTCTCCACGAGGTCGATCGATACTTTGTGGTGTGTAAATTATATTCTACACGCTATATCACGAGTCTAAAACGATCTATCCCTTTCTTGTCCTACATTCTTAGTTAACATATAATACTCAACTTTTTGCTTTCTTTTATTTCTACCATTCGTCCTACTCAAAATTCTACAATTTAACTTTACCGCACCATCCTAACTGTACGGAAGCGTTTACGCCAAAGATTACCGTCGCCTCTTGTGGCCGACCGTTTTGACAAACGGTACTATCGTACAAACGTCACCGGACTTTACTGCGACCGAGACTGTGTTATTATATATATATATATATATATATATATATTATGCCACGCGATTGTATCTTTGTAAATTTTCTTTCGTTTTTATTAATTACACCAGGAAACTAGATGAAAAGGATACTAAAATTTAATAAAATTTTTCTAATGACAAATTCAAGTTTAATATATCATAGTTAAAACTTGATTAAAATCTTGATATCTTTTCTACTCTCTAGATCGATCATTTAGATTCGACTCGCGCTTCTTGTCAATACACTCGTGGATAGAGTAAATCTTCTAACCTCGATTAAACCGTTGTAATAACAAGCACATATCGCCACTGATAGTTATCCATAATTTTATGTATATAAAGAACACCAAAAAATATATTATCAATTTTTTAACCAATCAAAAATTAAATATAAAATTAATACACACACTACAATTCTCAGCACAGACACTCCACTGCTAAGCCTTTTTCTTTTCTTATTTTCTTTATTGCTGTCTAGATGATGAGAAATTTCTTGTTCGTGCAGCATGGGATATGTTAGTACATCCTCTCTGTGTCTTCTTCACGACTTAACAGGTGGACTCGCCCGCCACTATTTGCGATCTGGATGCTATTCAATTTTTACTTCACTCACATCCGCGGTCTCACTTACAACGCGTACAGAGCAAGCGCTGGAAAACATAAAATAACGTGTACGATATACGCCAGCGTCGACGGCGACTACGAACAGTCCACAAAACAGTGCACTGAAAGTCTAGTTTCTCTCCCACCGCGCTGCTAAACAGATCGAGGGTACTCACATTCAGTTCCAATCCCAAAGCCTGAGTACAGTATCGACGCTAGCACCTATCTTATATTTTTTAGATTTTCAATCCATCCTTTTTATAATTATTCTGTCATTAATATTTCTTTCTACAAAACATTATTTTGTATTAAAAACAACAAAATATTTACACTACATAATATTTTTTTATGTCACATTGTCGGAATAATTTTTAAAACAATCTTTTCTCTTCTCTCTTACTGTTTTGATGTTTCTTTCACTCTGATATTATCGCCGCCATTGGTTGTTTGTTTCAGATACGCATGCGTATGGATATGGCGCCGATCATTTGAAATTTGAAACTAGACGTTTTCAGGCGTTAGTTGTTACACGATACATCAAGCTTTGGATTGTGTAGATAAAGAATAAAAAGGTACCCTTATAGATATTCTCTACTGTAGCAAGAAATTTTACCTCATCATATTTCATCACGAATATCTCTTATTACGGAATTGAATGAAAAGATGACCCTCCCTGTTGGTAAACTTTTATACCCATGTTGTGTATGTACAAGAATGCGGGAAGCTATTGTTGTTCGAAAACATAGATTTGTCAAATAATATAATGTTTCTTTATATAATCTTGCATTCAAATTACAATATTATTATTATCAACTTTTCATTTATAAGTTTATTGCTAGTTAACAAATTCTATAGTCTACATGAAAGAACTATTAAAACCATCTTTTATATAATCGCAACATTTCGTCTAATAATTTCAGTTTTTACACAAGAAGAAAAGCAGTATAGTATATCAAATAAATATTCAGTCATAGATTCAAATTATTATTCAGAGAAAAAAAAATTAAAACAATGAATTACAAAATTTTTTCATTTACGCTAACAACATTTATTACAAAAAATAATATTCATATACATCAAATTAAATAATTAAGTAATTTAAAATAACACAATCACGAAAATTTTCTTTAAAAACACTTTTCTAAAAACGTTATCTATACAATTAAAAAATTAATTTTAATTTAAAAAAAAAACCCTAAAGCTTTTCATTTACATTTTAATTTATTACTTTTATCACTATTCATTTAATTTGAAATGAATATACTTTCTTGATCTAAAATTCATTCAGAGTAACTATTCATTTTAATGTGGATTAAAATAGATTATTACAAGACTGTTCATTATTTTGCACCAATCGGCTTTATTTTAAAGATCAATCTGTATAATTATTAAATCAAATAATATATATGTATATTAAAACCAACATGGAGGGGGTGTACAATACAGTTTAGGCGAGCGCTGATTTTCAATACATGAAGACCAGTGAAACGCATACGTTTGTACAAAATCTATAAGTAATATATTTATATATAATATTTATACACCACGTAAAAGCATTGATTTTGAGCTATTGTCGGTAGTCGCCAACGTAGTATGGTACTTTAAGTACGATTAAAAGAAAGTACGACAATTATATATGAATGGAAAAAATGAAATATGAGATGAATAGACGGAAAATTTAGTTTCTTTATTGTAAGACAAAAAATAGGCATAAACTTGACAGTTCTTTTCAATTCATCTTTTTTCATCTTTCCAAAAAGAATTTTTTTTTACTTCCGACAATATCCCTAAATCCACTACTGATTCATGGTATCTATATATATATAACTCTATTTCTACAGTAGTTAACAAGACAAGTCATCGATCTGATATAATCAGACCTACATTTATTAATTTATTATTTAATTTTAATTTCTCGCTGAGAATAATCTCAAACATTATAAAGTAATCTTAAATATTGAATTTATTATTCAATTTAATATTGTGTCACATTGGCAGGAACACAAACGAGATCCAACTACAGGATCTACGATTGAATTGATTAAATCAATAGTTGTCAATTAATTTTTATGAGCATGACTGAGTGATTTAAGTTGAAAAATTTTGACAATAATTTTTACACATTTAAACGCACCTAAGTCACGATCGACAGTGCAATAGAGCACCTGTATACATTGCGTATAAATTACAATAAATTTTTATGTTATGTAAAACTTATAAAATCTCCTCAGGTACCCTTCAAAATGATGGGTACGTTGTTTCACCGATTATTATTAGTCACGTACAAAAACCTGACGTATAGAATAATTGATTAACAAAGAATATTAAAAACAAAAACATTGATTGACAATTAATAATATATACGTTATCATAACATAAATATCATTCAGGAATTGATCAACAGTCATCAGTCTTCCTGTTACATTATTTTTTTACATTTTTACGCTGACGGAAGATTATTTTTAGTTATACTATTTTTATTCATTATTACAAAAACTACATTTTTACTGCTTGTAAGTAGACAGTAATTACATTATTGAACTACTTTTGTATGCATCAATGTATTCAAAAATTTCATTTTACTTTTGGAAATTAGACCAAATTCTAGTGGAATGTCTTATAAAGGATTGAAGACGGTAATAATGACCAGTCAGTACCATATGACCTAAGTTTGTAGCAAAAATAAGCTTGCATTCGAAGGACATAGTATTGGAGTCGCACGTGCACGGTATTATCGGTTTAGTATCAACATATAAAGTTTTATGACTATCATGAAAGAAAGATGAATCCGAGAAACTCTGCCACGTAATTTTCAAGCTATTTTTTTAACGACCCTGTTTATAATAAAACTCGATTTTATTTAAGGACTACACTTTTAATTGTTCAATTTTTAACACAGTAACAAAAACATGATATAAAAAAGTTGTGAAGCTTTCGAAAGTTCTTTATACATGTAATTAATTGTTCTTATGTTACGATTTAATGAAAAATAAGCAAAAAAAAAATACAATCGTGCTTTTATTTCACTTCTATTCTATTCTCTATTTCGCAGTTAAGTGCGTGACTTCTCCCTTCCAATACGGCAAAACGTTCTCATATCGTTTTGCCGATCTATGGCAACGTGAGTTGAAATAAAGAACATAATCAGAGTCTGTGATGATTATGAGTTGAGGCCTTGGCGTTTTTCCTCCTCAAGCATTGCATCGAGTTCATCAGTGAGATTAGCCAACATATTACCAATGTCATTTAATACATCAGCAGGCTCATCTCCACTAGATTCACTACCAATTATATGATGATATTGTTGAGTATGATGATGATGCTGATGACTTGTTGTGTGACTTCCGAGACTTGATGGATTGTTAGTATACTCTTGTACTCTTGCAGCTCTTTGTTTTATTGTACCTGCATTCTCGTTGGCGAAGGGCAACGAGTCTGATTCTGTACTCGAACTTGACTGTTTAAAATAAAGACATGAATTTTTAGTTGACTTTCAGGAATATATTATGATAATTATCTAGACATATATATATATATATATATATACCTTGAAACTGGCGTCAGATCCGTTGCGATGCTGCAATGCAAGAGTTGCAATGAGTTCGTGCTCTTCATTTACATTAGCACTGACACTACCCCACGAGCGCGACATTGATGATGTTGGCCGATGCATCTGCGGTGTAGAAGGAGCACCACTTGGTGCTGGAGGCGGTGGATGATGAAGATGATGGTGAAGATGTTCTTCACAAGTAGTTGGTACGGGTCCACTACAGTCAATCACTACATCACCATTACCTCCATTACTTCCAATATCTCTAGAACTCTGACGTCGTGGTGGTGATGGTGGACGACGTTTAGTCAAATGCGGACTACTTTCTAATCCATATGTCAACTGATATTTATTATCAAAGTCTCGAGGCAATGATTTAAATTGTCCCTGTGTTGCAGTGACCTGATCCAACAACTAAACTTTATTATAACATCCTTAACATCTTAGTATACTAATTTATTTATTAGGTCGAGAAAAAATTTAACGGTGTTTTACCTTAGCTACTGGTCTTGGTCGCACTAAACAATGTCTTGGTCTTGGAAGAGTATTGCCTCCAGCTTCAATTATCGATGAAACTTCATTTGTAGGCGTAACGTCGCCATCTTCAAAACATCTAGGACGCCAACCAATTGACTCGATATGAGATGTAGGTGCTGGTGACGGTGGATAAGCTAATGGAGCATCTTCTAAACTCTCTAATGATTTTCCTCTAGGTCCTCTACCTACTGTATTATATTCTAAACCACCTGGCAATGCTGCATACATACTTCTCCATGCAGACGTCGATTCATTTCTCTGGAAAGACCTTAATACCGGAGATGAGCAGTCCTCGTCTGGCGATGGAAGATCCGATCCTCCTCTTTGAATAACTACATCTTGAGTATGACCAGGATGTGGTGGAAGTCTTGCTAGATCTAATGGTTGAATTCTTTTACCCGCACGAATGTCTTTGACCCTTTTAATCGCTAACAAAAGTTTTTTTTGATGTCCCAATCGAACTATGCCAATATCTTCAAGATCCTCCCATGTAAGTGTCGTTACGTCCTCTACAGATCTCATACCCTGCTGATGAAGAGCACCCAAGTACTCTTCAAGTCGTAACAGTCTCAACCATTCTTCTAATGAACCTGGTATATGTTCTGGTAGTCCATCGCCCACGTTGAGATTGTCGATTTCCGCCTTAAGTCGTTTTCTGTGATTTGGCTTCTTGATACCTGAAATCACGACACGGTATTTTACTTCTCCCTCTACTCTATACAATTTATATAGACTCTATGTAATCTCATACAATCAAAATGTCAATTACCTATGGCTGTGAGGTCTTCTGGGGTCATACGAGTTATAGTTGCAAGATCATAACCAGCAGAAGCAAAAAGAGGAAAATATTCTTCAAATTGAAGTTCCGTCAACCAAGCATGAACAACATCAAGATCCGTAGGTCTATCTGGATGACTACCAAGTGAACTGATGGAACATCTTGGTGATGAAGCTAAAGCTCCAGGTCCACGGGGACCTAAATGATATCCTGATGCTCTACCAGAGTCTAAAGAAGCTGTTGAGTGTCTTGAACCGGATCCTGAACCTGAACTACCTGGACTATCACGTCCTGGACTCTGTGTCATGTCGATACCTAAAAATAAAGAACAATGGTTTAATTTGAAAGTCAGCTTTCGGTATACCTTTTACGGGTAATATCTGCGATGTTGCCGATACTAACCTTGATCCTCGGCGTGAGCATATTTGTTCCCAACAACTGGTGGGAATGCGAATCCAGAATACGTGTAAATGGGGCCCGGGCTCTTTCCTGCTGGCATTCCATAGGACCCGTCGTCACCGGGAGCACCCCCGCCACTCGACAGGAAACCACCGTCCTCGCTGCTGGCGTATCCTGCCGAGCCAAAGGACGAGCCAGAGTGTCGGAAGACATCGGGCACAGCCGGTGGTGCCACCTTCTTTACCTGGGTCACCGCTTTCGACGGCCGGCTCATACCGCCAACTGCAATAAAAAGATACACACATTTTATTACTTTACACACTTAATTATTCTTCACTTCAACGCTTTTCAATGTTCTTTAAAATCATCTTTTGTTCTTTTCATCTTGCGTGTCAATGACTTAAATTTGCGTACGAATTGAATACAATTTAACTGAGCTTATTCTTTACGGAGTAAATTATACACGTACAGAGAACGAGCAGAGAGCCAACGAGAACACTCCTCTCTGCTATGGGCCTTTGTCCCGTGCGAACCAAATGAGAATAAAAGAGACTCGAAATCTCGTGAGCTCGTGAAAAAAAAATAGCGAAAAGTCGCGAGTGGTTCACCCCCTTCTTCTACGACACTGGCAAACGAGTAAGAGAGAACTAAGGTACAGAAGAGTGAAGGGAAAAAGACCCTCAAGACTCAGAGTTGCGGGCGCGGAGGAGCGTGGCCGAGCGGAAGAACAGGTTCTCATCGGCGTAGGACGCGTCTACATTTATAAAAGCGAACCAGTTCGCGCGTCGACCGAAAATGTCGTGCACATATTAAACATTGGAATATATTTTCCGCTATCAGTACACCAACTTTACTTTACACTTTACTTTATATAGTTTGTTATATAAAGTAAGTCCATTTATTTCTATCTATTAATAATCAGTATCTCTAATTAATTCATTTCCTTAATAATAATAATAATAATAATAATAATAATAATAATAAAAAGTATTAGAAAACCAAATAAAAACTAAATAAATAATAATTATTAATATCAATAAATAATACGACTTTCTTCTAGTCCTACAGGGTTATATTACCACTACACTTGAATCTAGTTCATCGTCTTCCCACGTTTCTCTGGGCCACGCGTCAGTCGTATTAGCGCCATATAAATTAATATATAGCAGGTCTTTTGGAAAAAAATCTGCTGTTGATTGCGCGATTGAGTTTCTCTCTGAATTATATTAATAATTAATTGAAAGATTGAAGAAAATGTTTGGGTGGCCTCGAGTATTATCTTCCTTAGGACGTAGGCACAGTTATGTGGGTGTTTGATGCTGGATGATGAAAGAATTGGAAAAAAGTATCTAGAAAAAAAAAAAGAGTAAGAAACGAGGGAAAAGAAAGATAACCAAAAAGTAGAAGAAGAGGTCATGACGTAACGAGATAGACATGGCCTCAAAGTCAACACAATTGGTTGGTAGTGCAAATAAAAAAGGAAGGAAAACTGGTGAGATGAGCACGAGAGCAACTAAAACCTTAACGACCATAGTAAGAGAGCGTTGAAGAAGAGACACTCGAAGTGTTCTTCTTTCGGGGTGAGAACACTAAGCCATAGTATATCTTAGCGCACGTTCGTCGTGAAATAAAGAAATATAAAAAAACGAGATAAGTAGAAAGAGGGATAGCTTGATGAGAGGGGAAGTAGAAAAATGAGGTTCCATACAAAGGAGCACGTACTTTATCCGGGTGTCCATTTACTCAGATATTTTCTAATAGTACTAAGGAAATATCTTTAACTCTGTGTTTTACCTATTCCGACGATGTAATAATTTTAATAACATGGCGACATCATACATTGCACTTAACTGACTTATTTCATCATGAATAACCAATGACCACCTTGTCTCTCATCTTGCTTTGCAGATACACTTACACAGCTTATATACAAGACACGTGCGAGCTTCTTTTTTATAATTTTTAATAAAAGACTCCGATGGAAATATGAAACTTATTTATATCCATGTATTGAACACGCCTAACACGTGTTTCACTAGTTAGGGGAAAAATACAGTTGTTAGATTATAGAACTACATCAAACTAGTTATACTTTTTCAATAAAAAAATTTTCTTCATGGCCCATCACTTTATACCTAACGTCAGTCTCAAACTTGTCGTGGTAGTTTAGAGAAATTCTATTGTTGGTGTATCAACAGGTTGTTGATTTTTCCCACTTTCAATTCTCTCTTTTTTTATATAAACCAAAACCAACAGCACTAAACATAAATTCGACTAAGATGAAAAAGAAATTTAAAGATAAAAAAAATGGTGAGCATTCAAGTAAGTGATGGTCACATTTTTATAGAGACTTTTATTTTGAATAATTGTCTGATTTTTAGAAGTTATAAATAAATTTTTTAGGTTCCTGGAAAGTGTTTTGCCAATAAAACTAAATTGACTGAAAATTATTGAATGTAAGTAGATCAATGATCGGCGGAGATCAAAAGCTACATAAAAAAGAGCAGTTTTTTTTGTCAATTTTCAAGTAAAAATCAATGAAAAATGGTGTACATATGATAGAAAAATTTTTATTCAGTTCTCGAGTTTTATATACTATTTATAAAAAGATGATATGTATAAAGAAAATATTGAATGTCAGGTAGTCATTCTTAAACAGCTGTATCATTATTAAGAATTATTATATTGAAGTAAACGAAAATGTATTTGAAAGCGTGAACTTTCTAGTTTTGAAATTATCCATTAACTAAATTGTTTAATTTTTTTTTTTTTTTTATTGATAAAGAAGAACATCAGTAACTAAGCATAAATAATTGAAAAATACAAGAAATAACTTTTCTTCAATCTTTTTAAAACCTCAAACTTCCATAAGTTATTTATCGATTTTATTTAAAAAAAATTTCTTCAATACTTTTTATTAATAATCCGAGAAAAAAAAACTTTTATCGTAGCTATTTCAATTCCATTCATTTCTGAGATTAAGTTACCCAATTATTCATTCTGATGTCATACTCTTTATAACAAACATAATTAACTAAATAACCATTAAAAATTAAAACTAGTCATTATTTTTTTAAGCTTGCTCCAATTTTAGAATACAATTACCAGTTCCGGAATCCATAAATTACTATTTTATTTTAAAAAATATTTATAAATAGAAAGCATCTTGTAATGCTGATAGAAAAATAGTCTACTGAATGGACGATTCTATGCTGTTATCAGCATTACGTTGCTCCGATTTTACGCAACCTAGTCACTTTAATGACGACATCGAGGGTATAGTATCTAGGATTACGTACTTGAGCAAGCACGCGAACCATTCGTGTGAATACTGGTTCATTATTAAATGTGTAGGCTTAATTACAGCTAATATATAAGCTCACCATTTATACGATAAATAATATAAATATAGCACAATGTTTTCAGGACTAATATCATTTACTGATATATATTAATTAATTGTTGCAGGAAAAAAACATGTCAATTAAATGAATTTAGATGATCTTTGATAGAAGAAAGATAAGAAGCCAGTAATTATATCAAAGATTAGGGAGTACACGAATATCTATTATTCAGCTTTTAGCTAAATTTGAACGTTCCCTTGAAGAAAAATTATGGTAGAACAGAGAGATCTGTCTCAGAATGTTTGGAATCTTTTCTCGACAACGAACACTTTGTGTTTTATGGTCTCGACGCGATAAAACGATCTCTTGAGTTGTAAACGGGTTTCCCCGTTCTCCAGCCAAACTGGAACGCCCGAGAAAGGTTTTCACAGCATCCGTGTGCTTGTGAAAGGTGTATATATATATCTATATAAAATAGAAGCTGTGACATAGCAAGCCAAATAGTTGGGACGTGTCCCAGCTGAATAACGCAGAAACAGAGCTAATGGTGGTTGAGATGAAAGGGGAAGTTTACTGAGTGGGGATTCAACGCGTCGAAAAGTCTTATGGTGAATTATTAAAGCACCTAGAGACCTTGGAGATTCCTCACACAGTCTCTCTGAGAAAATTTTAAAGCCTTTATACTTCACTAAAATCGTTGGTAGTAACTCATCAATTTAGCAGCATTAAAAATTAGTGTTAGGATTTTGTGTTTATTATTTTTTATTGATGATTAGTTAACTTGTATTTTGTAATAAAAAAAAAAAGTATGTAAGAAGGCAACATAATTAAAGCCATAATGTGTAAATGTAATAGTAATAGAAAAGAAGAAAATTCCTTATCGAGTTAGATATTGCACACATTCCAGACTAGTCTTAGATTATAGACCACCCTCGGATTTTTCTCTTTCTTTCACCAACATCTATATACATATATACTTGGAGCTTATTCAAGAGAGTATATGTACTCGTTTATCCTTTAGACGATCGATCGGTTTGCTACTGTTTACGGGCGTCACCGAGCACGACGTCGAATGTCGAACCTGCTTCGCGCTCCATCGAGCACGATCATTCGCGCGTCTCTTCCGTGAGTCCCTGGGTATCCTTGTACTCTGATAGAGATTATAAAAAAGCATATGTATGTACTAGAGCAGCAAGCAGTTCTATCTATACATATATAGGACACTTACGATGCATCAAATTTTTCCAGCTACCGTAAATCGCTTTTATACATTTGTCCAATGGAGCCAACGTCGACATATTTGCGGTTTTCTTAACACGTAAATTTCCTTCCGATTGACTTCTGAATAAGTTTGCTGAAGGGAAATGAAAGTCTTGGTTATTGTGGGTCGTATAAGAAGCACGAGATCTTGATCGTGGTGGAAGAGGTTTGATCACAGCATACTGAGGAATCTCGTGATGAACCATTGGGATCCACAATTCAATAGCCGGGTCACGGAAGCTCAGGTATGTCGAAGAGAGCTTCTTAGACGATCGTTGAAGAAATCGTTTACCCGGAGGAAGTGGCGGGGGACCCAGACAACTCGACACTGCGGTAATGGCCATCGCTCTTCACTTCACTCCTTATTTGATAGTTTCTTCCACTCGTCGTCGATCACGGATCTTTCATCTTACGTAGGCGTGCTCATTTTTAAAATACAACTTGAGATTTAAATTAAATAATCCAATGGCTTGTTTTATGTAAGACACACCAGAATATTCAACTATATAAATAAGAATAATAATAATACTAATGTTATCTACTGATACAGTTAAATCCTCACTGATAAACCAAATCAACTAGCTTATCTCGAGGTCGTTCTATTGATTTTATGATTAAACCAACATCACTCGCGACACACTGTCTCACATTTGGTTGCTATCATCATCATCATCATCATCATCATCATCATCACAACCTATCGTAATAAGTATGATTATTATAAAAGAGAATTACGGACAGCATCAAGAGTCTTACGTAAAATAAAAGCAAGGAATTAAATGGATGTCAAAGATTAAGTTAAATAAAATAGCAATAAATTATTAGAGGTATAATTTTTAGTGAAGCAGAACGACACGATTGCACGAACTAAACTGACAGAAAGTTCTGGTTGGCAAAGTCATTTCGATGCTGTCGTCGTGATTGTGGTGATGGTAAAGCTATGATGGTGAGTGCAAAGGGACCTACACGGGTCCCAAAGAGGAGGCTGAAGGTGGGTAAACGAGTTCGTGGAGTCGCGTAGGTCGACCCTGATGCCGGCGTAGGATTTGGAGAGATAAAATGAATAAATAATCAAATGGTGTAGCAGTACAGAGGCGCCTCGACCGCGATACATTGAGAATAAGCTTGAGAGAGAGGAAATTAAGCCATGAAGTAAAGGATTTTATGCACTCATTGATGATGCGAAGCATTTCGCAAAGCAAAAAGCAGGTCGATGTTATGGGTAAGTTGGTCATTATATGGTCGTCGGCCTATAAGATTTTACAAGAATATCAAAATATAATTGATAATATACACTAGATTCTTATATTTTACTTGAAGTAATTTATTTTAAATGACTCCAAAACTTGTATGTAGAAGAGCAGATAAAAAGAAGAGACGCTCGGTAGAGTTAACTGAAAGAGCTGAAAGTTATAAAAAGACGTCAGAACCAGCATGCTAGCGGCGTGAAATCTAGGATAGTGTATTCAATCCAAAGGGATGTCATCGATGATACTCAGATGCCTAAGGGCGCTTCACCTTACGTCAAAGAGAAACACCATGAGGCGATGATGAAGGAACTCTCTTTCAGATTTATTGGTTGTCGTCATGAAAATCAAAGAGAATATCAATGAACAGAAAAATATATTAATAAATAATATTCTCCAAAAAGTGTTGGAAAAATTGTTTATTATATGAATTAATAATTATTTGTTATACACAAATAATGTTGAAATTTATTGAGTATTTTTTGGGAATCCAAGATCAATTTAATAAATTGATAAAAGCTCAAGTTTTGAGAGAAAAAAGATATTTCAATTTAATAATCGTGTTTTTCAGAGAAAAATCAAGAGTTTGTTATTGGCAATTCTTTATTTCAAAAAAACAATGTCTTTTAAATTTGTCAAACCACTTGTTAATTACCACTAATTAATTTAGAAAAAAGAAAAAAAATTTTTCTGTTAAAATGTCATCACCAAATTAACTGCATACCACCGAATAAATGAACTATTCAATGACTACTTATTTTTATTTAAAAAAAATTTATTGATTAACATGAAAAAAAAAAACACTCTTTTATTACCTCGAACTTATTTTTTCTAATGCAATACTTTAAATAGTTATAAAATCAAATAAATTATAAATATTAATCAATACCTAAAAGCAAACAGATTATAGATTCAATAAAATCTATACTGAATATTCATTTTTCTTCATTAAAATATCCTGTGAAAATTCAATAATTACACTAATTATAATAATATCATGAAAAATTTTAACTATTCAAGTCTTATTAATTTGTTAATGACATAAATATGTCGTAAAATATAAAAATAATTATGTAAATACTAAACGACATTATTTTATTGCTTAAT
Organism: Chelonus insularis; assembly: GCF_013357705.1. Classification (NCBI taxonomy): domain Eukaryota; kingdom Metazoa; phylum Arthropoda; class Insecta; order Hymenoptera; family Braconidae; genus Chelonus; species Chelonus insularis. The sequence continues at coordinate 24,147 of NW_023276462.1, forward strand.
ATCATATTGATATATAAAAGCAACTGTTAACTAGTGCACGTAGTATTTGAATAATATTATTATATAATTATCTATGTATCAATAAATGATTCTAACGTATTTATCATCAATCTCATCAAGAAAATATTTAATACCTGTCATTTTCTCTAGTTGAAAATAAAACTTTTAAACGTCATCATGTTAATTAATTCCTCTCTCCCTCTCCCTCTTCCTTCTCCTTCTCGAATATACTAGAAATTAATTGTTACAATAGTATAAATGTGATGATTCTCGTAAACATAACACCACCAACAACGATAATAAATCTCTGATAGGATGAATAGAAATAATAATTTACAATCGTGAGTCTTAATGGTATATACTCTTATGTCTGACAAGATGTAACAGACGCACAAGGATCAAACAATTGTATCGCTGGTTTTTCAACCGGAAATTGCTGGGGGTGTCTTTAGAAATGCAAGTGAAACGTACAAGGTAAACAGGGAGGATAGGTAAATAGAGTAAAGAGACCAAGACCACCAAGAGGTTGTTTCTTTTCAATACAACTCATTGTCTGTTTTTGCAGAGCTGTTTCTACTTTCTCTGTTAGACTAATTTCCACTTGGCTTTCATACCCATCTTATTCGTTCTATCCGGTCATGCTTTTACTACCCCTTGGGTAGACGAAACTTCAGAAGAAATAGACAGAAACCTTAGTAGATTTCATTTCTTTGGCTACATGTAAAGTAAAATAAAACAATCCTTGCTTTTTTTTTTTATTTTATTTTCATTTCTACTTAAACCTCGAAATTACTCCTCGTTTGCATCAAAAATTATCCATGCTCCTGTGAGAATACATAAAATTACTTTGCCCCGTTAGTCCGTTAAACTCGTTTCTTTATTCTTGGATTTTTTCTTTTACATTTTAATCTCTTGACTCTTTTCCATGTTAAAAGAGCGAATGAAGCAACCGACAACATCCCAAGAAGGGAAGTAGTATACCAAGTTTCTCAAGATATATCTTCAAGTGTTGGACATATAATACTCAAGGATACTTCGCAACTTCTCACCGTCCTTCATGTTATGTACTTTACCGATTCATATGTTCTATTTTCAGAAGACTGTAGATGGTCGATGCTCTTCGCAAGGCAGGCAAATTGTATGATTATCCGCCTCGCGTTGAGAGTCGCGCCTATGGCGAGAGGAAGTTCCGGTCTACGCCCTGGCTCAACCCAAAATAAATCGAACCGAGGGTGATTACTCGGGGGAAATAGAGAATAAAAGGAAAAAGAGAAAAAAAATATGTCTGCTTCTCATCCGCTTTGAATGTTATGCCGTCAATCGAGTATAGTTTTCATTTATTTATTTTCTCTCGTTTTTTTTTCTAACTTTCTTTTTATTTTTTAACCGTACCCGTTAACTCTCGTACACACTAGTATACTATTGTATATGTTAACTAAAAATTTTATCTGTTTATTTTCTACGAGTCTTATATGCTAAAGGGATGAAGCTGTTAACTTGCAAAAGTCTTTTAATTTTTTTCCTCCAAGATGCAACGACATAAAGTTATGCAGTGAATATAATTATTATATCTTTTGATCCCTTGAGGTATATACACACAGAACACAGTGAAGGACCTCGTAAAAATTTATCGAAAACTCTTAAGTGAGGCCGTTATTCGCGTGCTATAATTGCTTGAGAAAAGAAACGATTCGCAAAAATTTATCGAACAAACGAGAATAAAGAGAAATTAAAATGTGTGTGAATATGTCACTTATACATTTAATTATTATACTGTTACCAAATATACATACGGCTCGATTGCGATGTAATCACAAATATCGTTCAAAACATGCATGTACACATTTGCAACAAGCTTTGAGGACAACGTCATATGCATGCCAATATACGGTATTACGTATATGAATGCGCATGACAGGTCGTCGACAATCGGTTGACCTACCAATTGAGAATAATATACACTACAGACTGAGCTTAGGATTCCTAATCCATATGTAAATCGAATTCTAGAGGACACGTGTTTATTGCAATCAACCTCATAATTATCTTGAAACGTCTTGGAACGACTCTCGATATCGCACAAATTGGTTTTAGCCTCGATATCGGGAGACAAAGCTGTTGAAATTAATATAGAAGACTTAGGTTTTTATTATGAGCGTGAGAATAATTTTTTGTAAATATAAAATGTCATTTTATCCTTTGATTTTGGATAATAAACTTACAAGTAAATCTCTAGCATTGAATTGAGTACAGAAATTGTTGATGAATTAAAGTATCTTTAAGGCACCTTTTTAAAATCATTCCAAAGTAAAGAAAAGTATTCTAATGATTTTTCGAACTCCATTCAACTTGACTTGTTGTTCTCCGTATCTATTGATGCCCAGTATTTAAATAATTATTCTATTTTAAGTTTACGACATTATTATAATGTAAAACTATTAGTGAAAAATATATTAAATAATATTTCAAAGTTTTTTTGCATGAAGAAAATCGTTTTTACTTTTAAAAAATGCTTATAATTAAAAGAGAATTTTACCTTTAAAATTAGGTGTAAGCTATACTTGTAAATAATAACTTTAATTTGCAAAATTTTTAGAAAGTTTTCTGTAGTATATATTTAAATAATTATTATGTAATGAAAATAATTTTAATGACTGTTCTGTCATGGGATTTTACCACAAAATAGATTCTTCAATTGTTTTATTATCCATATCACTTTCAGAGCTCTATTAATAACAATTTTACGGTGAGGATAATAGGGCTTATAGTGACCATAAAAATAATGTAATGGTCAAAGAAATCGTTGTATTTTTATTTTTTTTTTTTTTTCAAACTAATTGTTTAAGATTCAATTTTTTCATGGTAAAATATATCAAAAAGTTTATCTGTCTTTATTACAAATTTTGATTAAATCTAATAAATTTATTTGTTAAATATTGGATATTTGTATGGTGCGATATTATGCAATTCAGATCAATTCAAGGACTATTCTTACACCCCTGAAATTAGTACAGGCGTAAATGAAGTTATATATATATCAGTGATTCACCCACGTCAGCATTTGTCTGATGAAGTTTGTCAATAAGTCATCTCAGTGGCTTTGTCACAACTGGCTGCAATGTTAATTCACGGAATTTTCCGATCAGGGTGATGAGAAGCATCCAAAAATACGGAAAATATTTTATTATTATTTACTCCTGTTGAAAACTTTATTTAGTTTTTCATGGAGCAAATGAAAGCCAAAATAGTAGATTATTTATTCACATTAACTGAATAGAATAAAAATGAAATATGTTATCACGTACACTTTAAATTTAAGTGTGTTATTCTTGTAGACACTTTTAACACACAAAGCCTCTTTAATGTTATATCCCATAAACAAATTATAGATTTTAACACACTATAAAATGTATAGAAAATGTCTACTAATCATTGACAGTTTGTTTATGGATATTTTACATTAAAAACTCTCTATATGTGTTATTTTAGCACATTTATGAAATATAAGGATTTGCAGTGTACTTGTTCGATATAATGAAAATAGTGGAATTTTTTTCTATTATTCTGAAGGCCGGGTACTCGAGCAATTTCAAGCGTGTAAATACTTATTGTCAAAGTGACTTAATGCGTTTTCATGGTTGCCCGTATATGTGGTGTAGTAGGCGGAATAATAAAAAATGTTATAGAGTATCACGAGAGAATGAAATGTTTCTATGCTAAAATAAGAGTCAGAGAAAAGATAGAAGAAAAGGAAGAAAGAAAATTATAGAGAGAGAAAAAAGCAGTGATATTTTATACTGAGATAATTACTATATCGGGATTACGTTGAAGCATTCAATTATGATAAATCGTTATATCTCTATCCAGACGGTCATATAATCTATTATACGAACAACAATTAATATAAGATATTCTAGCATCACACATTACATTATATAGTTGCATATGCAAATCGAAGAATACTTGCAATTAAAACGATACGGTCAGGGATAAGAGTCAACTCATACTAGGATATGTTGATGATGCTAATAATAAAAAAAAGAAAACAATCTAAAACTACGAATAATGTAGACAATGTAATTACAATGAACTTAGTGAACTTTATTACAGCTATTATGACAAAATGAAGGAATAAAATTTCATTATGAAAATTTTGATATAAAATGTAATTAAAATTCAAAGTTCGTATATTCTTTGGCCATTCTTTTCTTATATATCGAAGAAGCCATTGAATGGAATTATCTAAAGCGTGAAAATAGGGTGAGAAGAGATCGCGTTGCTCGACTTTTTAATTTAAATCGTCGAGTCCATCTGGCACGAGTACTTTTCGAGCTGCTGAGCGAATTTATGCTAGAGGGTGAAAAGTGATGAAACACAATACAGGAGTAGATCTTTATGTTATAGATATATCTATACATAAGAACATTAGCTATGAGGTGGAGGAATAAAGGTGACTATATACCATTTCTATCGTTTGCCACGTGCTCACAAACCTTCTTACTTCTCTCACTACTATAACTCTTCTCCCTTTACGGTATTTATAACACGTTCATTTTTTACGCAGCTATCCTGGATGGTTGTCACAGCTGCAAAAGCCACTGCACACATTTCAAGCAGAAACCAAGAGTCACTTTTACGTCCAGATTACGGTTGAATAAGTGTAGAGTCAATATCTAATATAATGCTATAGGCAAACGATTTTTCTCAATGCTTCTCTCTAATCATCATCATTCTCAACTTATTACTTTTTCATTTTTTTTCATCTTCTTTTACTTCTTCTAGCAAATCAACCAAATATTTTGTTCAACTAAAAGTCACTACAACCCGAATGCTTTCAAATGTCGCGGGTAAAAACTCCCCAGTACATATCGATTGATTCCATCTTGAAAGCTATGAAGATTACGAGACGTGAGTCATGGCAACTAAAATAATGTATACGTGCAGTTTCTATGATGGACAAAGAGACTTTATTCTATGCAAATTTCTTCTCAATAAAGTCAGTAATATAAAGTACATATATGAGATTTTCATGAAAGACTAATTCAAGTCTTATTCTCTGCTGCAGTGCAGCGCTCTGTATGATCATCGACAGTATAATAACGTGCACGAGAAGTCGAGACGGGACACACAGAAGAATCGATTGTCGCACGTGCCAACCAATGTGTTCGTTGAACTCTTCTGCTTCTTCTCATTTTCGTTTTTCCACTCTCACACTATCCCTTCTATGATTCTTTTTTCTTTCTTTCACCTCAACATCTTCCTCATCTTATTTGAGTGAAAATTTTCATTTAAAAAAACTGCAAACTCCATTTGCAGATACGACGTTGGATAATGACGAGGTAGAAAACTTGAACGAGACGTTCCAGAAATTTACGGTACGAAAATGTCAAGACACTCGAACTAAGACGATGAAGAAGTTTATGACGTCGTCGTCGCTCCCTTGTATATACTTTCTCACGAGGTAAGTGAAAGATGTGAACGAGTAGATTGCGGTTTATGAGGTTGAGCTTTTTCGTTCATGAGTTCTCATTCTTGGACCACAGACAAACAGCAGAGAAAAAAACAACACGATATTGTAGAAGACAACTGATGATGATGATGATGGTGGTGGTGGTGGTGGTGGTGGTGGTGGTGATGGTGAAAGAAAAAATAAGGACAAGGAAAATAGTCTAGAAAAAATTGTGATTTCATTAGTTGCATCTTGAATTTTCTTTTTAGAATCATTTAAATGCCAAGTATCGATTGCTACCCAAGTACTCCCGTAGAGCAAAAGACCACCCCCGATCGGCCATTTTTCTTTCTATCACTGCTGTCTCTTTTTTTCTGTTATTATAAACCCTAGATTGAAGTCACAGAAGCCCCTTTAGCATGATCGTTACTTGCATGACTCTTCTTTCTTCTTCAACAAAACTCTCGTTCAATTTAACACGAGAAAGGCAGTAACCACAAATACATCAACATGATCATTGGAAAGTTTTAGAGCTCATATTCCTTGCTTATATTAGTTTATCGTTTTGGTTATTATATATCCCAGTTATAACAATCAAAAAAATTATCTATAGGAGGTTATGATTTTAAACTAATGCCACAGTCGATTGCCGGTCATTTCCTGCCTCCTTAACAACTCCTTTTTCCCTGCACTACGTGGGCGTGAACGAAATCATATGGTGAATAATTTTGCTCCCAAGAATGAATATTACCTTCAGGATACACCTCGATAGCTTTATACTTTGAAATTGCTCGTTTCGTTTAAGACACGCTGGAGAACATGTTGAAAAAAAAGCCTCTTTTTGTGCGTATACGCGACTCCATAATCCATAGAAGGGGATAAGAGAGACATTGCGTGTATCTTGACGATGGACGAGACGGACGGATGAATAGGCGGAGCTAAAGAGATCCACGGGCTTTGACTTCTCGTTGTCTTTCTCTTTCGTATAATCTGGACGTCTTCGCATACCAAATACACCCGCACACTTTGTGTATTCCACATAACTGTATTTCCTTCCTTACTATGACCCGTATGATTTTTAAACATGACACGTGTGTGGGAAAGAAAGTTCTTTAGTTTACAATAATTCAACTACTTTTACCATTCTCTGCTCCATTTTTATCTTATTACTACATCTTTAACCACATTTATATTCCACATTTGTAGAATATTGTAATTATGTTTGTTGGTAGTGATTTGGCTTAAAGTGTATCAAACTCCATAAACACTGACAGAGAGCAATGATGCTGAGACTATGTTGGTGTTATTTGTAAGTATACTAGTATAAGAGAAGTCGAGCGGACTAATATTCTCTGGTTGACTAGTATAGAAGGAGATACATCTTATCCAACAAGCAACCATGTTGCCACGTCTCATGACGGTCATCCCTGACATCCTTCAATGAAAAATAATATTAGTACAAGATATAACAAACGAGTTACCTTCATTATCATGCTTATTAATATCTATGAAAATACCTTTAGTCTTTATTTTTTATTATTTGTGAATAGAATATTGAAAAGTCATGTTGTTGTGGGTGATGATGATGCTAGATTAGAGTTATTATGAGAGGGACTCAGGCTGTAGGACCCAATATTCATCTGGTTTACAAATACTCTGTTGCCACACCTCAATAGTCCCCAAGAAAATAAGACGTGACCAAGAAGAAGAACACGTTTCGGGTAACTATAAACGTGGCTAGCACTTGAATTATCTCAATTCTTTCTTTTCTTCTTTTTTTCTTTAGATAAACATACCAACACCAGCAAATGTACAATCTCTAATTGTGTGTCTACATGACCTTAAATAAAAATACAAGTTGAAAATATTCCAAACATAAAAAGAATTCATGATTCAGAGTGACATCAAATAAAGAGGAGATAACTTCCCAGAATCCTTGGCATTCCTATAGATTTCTAGCTTTCTATCTTTGTATATTGCAATATATTGCACAAGTATGAGTCTATATATGTTACTTCCTTACGAGCTCATGAAACTTCCTCAGCAGCATTGAACTGCTGCTATAGCAAGATAGGTGCGAGAGACGACTTGAAATGGTTACTCAACGCAAGTCATAATTTTTTTCCCCCAAGCAAAATTGCAACGCTTGACAATGTGAAACTGCGCCAGCCATGTTGCCGTCCTTAAGAGCCTCTTGGCCTCCTCAAGCACTTGCAGTTACAAAGAGTCGAATAAACGGCCCGCCAAGAGCCAGTAGCCACATTAGTTTGACCGTCATTGTGACGTAAAACTCTTGGGTTAGAATTGTTGTAATATAAAATAAAAAAACGATAGAAAGGGGGGGAGTTTTGCTAATCTTATTTTATTCTTTTTCTTCGAAGTATCTTTCTCTTTCTTCTTTTCAATTCTTCCGGGGTGGGCTCTCGTGGAAACCCCCGTTTTTGCCGGTAAGGGGACAATCTCTTTTGTCGCGTCAAGGAATCCATATAATATAGCAAAATGAGTTGCTATGAACTTTCTTACCAAGAACATTGTACGATCGATGGATTTTAATCCATAGACTTTACGCTTCGTGGTTTTCGGGTCTTCCTCGGACCACTCTAATCACCTCATTGCTCTCTTTGGTCGCTCTACACCGGTTCTTCGTCCTCGCCCAACAAAACAAAGGCCGTTTCAAGGCTGTTTGAAGGAATAAAAAAACCGGGCCAGTAGTCTGAGTAAAAACACATACACACACGGAACATGGAACCATTTACGGAAATTATTTCGGACATCTATTTGAAGTATTTTTTTTGTCTCTCCATTTCTTTTTTGCTCTTGTCTATCCGTTATATTGTTAAAACCCATCACTCAATAGTCCAGTGTGTATTTAATACTTGACGACGACAAGTCTTTTCCGGTGTCACGCGATATTCAGAATATCCCTGTAACACGTTCGCGGGACAACAACTCTTTTAAAATGTTCAACAACAGATTCCAAACGGATTAAATCCATTTCCTCGATCTCTAAAGGTTTTTTTTATTTATTCTCAAGGTATTCGTGACGACGACAAATTTATCTGGATTTCCGAAATGTACAATAAATAAGGTCTATTGAAGAAATTGAGAGAAAAGAATTTCCTTCTCAGCATTAACAGATTTAAATATATGTTAATGGCCAACAGCATCATTAATAAACTGTAATTATTCAATTTTTTTTTCTTTTTTTTCATTAGTTTACATTGACTCATTAATGTAGTAATAATTAATTTCATATTTGAATTTTTTTCTATTATCAATATACTATTTTTCAACTACTAAAATAATTATCGTCTTCATAAAAAATTTATACTTGTTTGATAGTTTGATTAAAAACTAATAAAGAACATTTCAATAACTAATAAAAGTATCCATTCAAAGTAATAGAGTTTTTTTTCAAAAATGTTTTACTCCATTAAGAGAATTTTAACATAAAATATAGTAACAAAAAGAATCTAGATTATTTGATTAAATAAAATATATTTGAATTTATCTAGTGAATAAAAATTGTAATTTTGAAAAAACTCTGTTATTAATTTATTAGTTTGATGTAGCATAATTAATTGTAATTAGAATAAAAATAAACACAGTGACCTAATTTAATACTGTACGACTTTTTACTTTGCTTCTTTTAAGTATATTTGCCCAGTGGCCTTTCCACATTGTGAAGATAATAATATTTATCACTTCTAAAAGCTCATTAAAGAGAAATTAATAAAATTAATTTTATTGTTTTATAAAAATAAATATTTTCCCAGACAGTGACCTTTCATCCTATAATACTATAATTTTTTTGAGAAAATAATAATGATTAATAATAAATATTTGTTATTTCTTAATTAACAAATAAAATTTGTATAAGTTAAATTTGAAAAAATAAATATTTTCCATTATTAACAAAACCTGGGTTACAATTTTGACAAAAATTTACTTTAATTAAAACCTTTAATTACAAGTTTAACCTTAAAAGGGGCAATTTAATTAAAAAAAAAAAAAAAAATTAATTAAATAAGAAAAAGTAGTGACATTGGAAATAATTATTTCAAAACAGTTTGAAAATTATTATAATATCATAATTTATAAACTGGTAATGAGCACATTATAAAAGTAGTTAGTATAATTTTGGCCATGAGTATATAGATATTGAAATGATATTGCTTAAAAATGTAAAAAAGGTATATGTGTGTATATGATTCAAATTAAAATAACATCTGTATAATTCATTTCAGACATTAATTACTTGTATGTACGTCATCACTTAAACTCACATACACACACTTTAAATCGGTAGGAAATATCCAGACCCAATTAATGATAATGATGGTAGTGTCAATTTCTCCGTATTTCTTTATGTGTGATGATGCTATATACCATCAATCTACAGACAGTTAAATAGAAAAATAACGAAAATATAACCAGCAAGAAGATGAAGTGTTTCAGAGAAAAAAGAAAAAAAAATTATGAAAACAAAGTACTCGATAGAGCTACAACAACACGTCAACAAAAATTTCGTCGCAGCAAAATCGATTTTACTAAAGCTGATCCTATATACTAGTTGGTACACTCTAGTACTCCTTGGGCTAAGATCCAAGTACACTTTGCGATCGAGTCATGGTGGTAAGGTTTTTTAAGATAAAAAATTAAATATAAAGTGTATACATTATTATATCTATAGAAAAAAAAACTAGTACATATAGAATAGAAAAGAGAATAAATAAGAAAAATAATTCAAATGGAATGGAACTCCAGGAAAATTCGATGTACTACTGTAAATACTTTGTAATTACTCTTCAAAGTCGTTAAGCCTGTATCTGGTTTAATTTACGATCGCTCTTTACACAACTGGCGTGATGTTTGTTACCGAGTACGCGCAACGTCGAGGACACGCGTATTGGATTATATATTCACGCGATGAAAGCCTCTCTTTCTGCTTTCTGGATGCCCATTGGGATTCTCGAATATCCAGAGATCCGATGCCACCTCCTCTTCCTTCGTTCCCTTGAGCATTTATGTTATCGTTGAACCGCGGAGATTTTAGTTCGAAAAACACCAGAGAAATACTGGGAGTACGGCGTCGTAAAAAAAAATAAAAATAAAAAGTAGAAACAAGTAAAGAGGGAGCAAAAACTTGAGAGAGTACGTTGTTGCGATTCGAATTGGCCTGTACGTTTTACGCTTCGTTACAGGAGACCGGATAGGTAGAGCAGGGATCGTGCAAAGATTTTTACGATGCTTGTTGTAAGCCGATCCTTAGACTTTTTTACTGCTTATTTTTTAATTTTTTTCCATTTGCTTTGTCATTATTAATATTATTAACTCACGACAATTGCTATATACTTTGATATTTACTCAAAAATATTTATTCTATTTTATTGATAAATTTTTATTATTGTCTGAGGTCAATATACTTATTTGACGTCTGTGAACTTTAACGTCTAATTTATACAAATAATTTAGCATTTAAGGTTTTTATTTTTCTTTATATTAGAAGAGTTCTATCAGTAAACATTTTCGCAAAAGAGAGAATTATTGTTCAAAATAATTAATCATCAAATCTATTATGCAAAAGTTTATGTAAATAAGATTTTAGAAAAAAAGGAAAAAAGTATAGACGTCGAAAAAAAATATATATATAATATATATATTGTTTATTCAAATAAGATGATATAGAATGCAAAAACCTTAACACAAATTTTGTGATAATAGTAGTAGCAGTAGTAGTATTGAATCAAATTTATTGCTTTGTATTTTTTAGTGTCAAGCTTCAAGATAACTTAATAATTATGGCAGTGAAGAAGTAGATTACAGAATAATTACGCCACTGGATCTAATTTGTCATAAGAATACGAGGATGAAAGCTATTGAAATCACATAATTTATATTGAGATGGAATGATTGTGTTTTTTAAATGATTCTGCAACAGCTGCATTTTAATTCACCGGCATGTAAGGTCTGGTATATGCTTGATGTAAGAAAAATAGCCCCGCATCGCGTGACTCGATTATTCAACAATATGTTTACAGACCAATCTGATCAAGTTATGTACCATAAAAAACTATTGCTCTGCACGCATATAAATTGTAGAGCAATATCTTTATCATAGCAAAGAGTTTAACTTTAATTTACTCCTAACTTTGTTGTTATAATCATCATATTAATGTATACAACAGTAGTTGCTTACCACTAATTCTCCTCATATCGTTGTTGAAAAGCCGAATAAACTCCAATCCCCGTAACTATCAGGTCTTTTTAATTTGGCAAAAAGATCGTAGACAATATCAAGATACACCATACCCAATTAAATAAAAAACACTTAATGTATCAACTATCACCTGCGATCAAGTAAAATGTAAGACAGAACGACACGAATTACGCGCGCCATGCTTTACCCTTAAGCCATGATAATCATAGACGCCATGGAAAAAATTCCACTTCACTGATATAAGTAAAATTATATTATTTTGAAATAATTACAACTTTTAAGGATAATACAAAAATGACACTTTATCGTAGTTCATTATGCCGGTCGTGACGCTTAAAATAATCCCAACTGGCAAACAATCCACGTCGACGAACACAAGAACACACGATGAAATTCACAAAGTATGTTACACGAGTGATACCGTAGCAATACTGTTGGCTTTTAGTGCTGTGAGACACCACCAGAGCGCTCGGGCGGGTCCATTGTCCGACGCCGCCGTGCGTATCCCTACTACTTGTGAATCGTAAACCGTGATCCCCACTATTGTACAACGACGCGACTATTGCGACCGGCTTATACCACGCGCACAACACAAAGAAACAAACCTATGAGATTCTTTTATTCAAGGGTTTTTCAAATTTTGCTGATGCAGGAGGGTATTATGTATGACAGATCATGATACTTATTTGTTCAAGATTGAATTTAAAATTTGTCCATAATTTTTTTGATTCTTTTACGAATAAAAATTTTTTTTGTTTTTTTTCTTTTATCAATTACGGAGTGATCTATTTTCACCTGAATTATTCTCTATCTTTGTGTTATCCGATTTTTAAAAAAATGGTAAGATTGTTTTTGAAATATACATGTATACGATTATCAAGTTATATATAGTTGTAGTTTTCCCCTTTGATAGTGTGACGGTCTCCTGGTGATGCGGTTGAATGCGATAGTGGCGGGAAAACAAAACAGGGGAGTGATTAGATAAGTCAAACCGGTGTGAATATTGGATAAAATGCACTATTACGTGCAATCACAAATGTGAGTAATTTTCATTAGATAAAAATAATCTATTGATTATCGGTTAAAAATTACGAAATTAAAAACTTTTTATATCTGAAAATTAATTACTGGTACATTGTTATTGTTTAGGATGATAGTTTTATTGATGCAAAATATCCATAAAACAATTTGCTAGTTGAAACAGATCAAGAAGTTGGACGTCGGGCCTTAGTACAATAGCTCTAATTAACATCAATTACAAGTGAGAATTAAGCCAGCGTGCAAGACAACACAAAAGATGATGATCGAGAGTAAGAGAGAAAGCTTGTTTAACCGTGACCACTAATAAGAAACCAAGGCTTATATTATAGAAGCTTTGTATGCCATTATCTGGTGATATATTATTACTCAAATGCATTCTGTTTAAACCTGATATATGTCAATTGCTTAATCATGTCTTACTGAACTTTTTAGAAAACTCCGACTTTTGTGTGTACAAGTTCCGAGTATATGGATGAAAATAAATAATGGTGTGTTAATTAGAAGTTTTTCTTCACAGGAGAGTGAGATAAAAAACTAGTAAAAAGGTGACACGAGTGTCACAGCATAGAATACAAAGAATAAAGAAAATATATGAGAGTCCTTGGCCAGGTGTAACGACTTCACCCCTGATTTCCTTGTTGACTGTCGACAGTTGTCGTTCAAGTCAGAACTTTGTAACCATTTGCTTCCCTCGTGGGGTTGCAATCAAGTATCAACAGCTTGGAGCGTGTACCCATAGCAGCACGCCCGATGCTGCACAGTTAGGGGTGTCACCATAGCAACAGACCACGGGTTTTCCTCCTACACCTCCCACTCGGTCTTTCTCCGGTTCTTGACGTCCACCTTTTTACGCTCTTTCTCATTCCTCTCCTCTGGCAATCACCATCTCTCTGTTTTCTGTTCCTCTACAAACTACTATGTAGTACGAGGTTCACTCACCACTATTTTATAAGAGTTGCAGCAGCACGAGAACTGGCGCGTGCACCGTTGAGGTCATCCGTGCGATCTTGGTTTTATACTGGATATACCAAGATTTTCAAGTCAACAGCAGTCATTGGACAAATCTTTGTTGAATAACCGAACGTGAGTTACAACCAACGTATCCATGGGTATTCAATTAGACTTAAATTAAATCACTTGTCAGTAAGCTAAAACAAATATTAAAAGATTTATATAAAATGAAAACGCACGGAGAATGTATTAAAGACACAACCGCGGCCACAAATGTCACGACCAGGGTCTTTCTTTCTCTTACTTTCTTCGACTGTAAGCTCTCACAATCTCTCTTTCTTTTTTCTCCTTTACTCGTTTTTTTTTTCACCCCCTCCGGTTGGCAGAATATCGATTGTACTAGCACTGCTGGTGGTCTCACTGGCCGAGGCACCCGGGCTCCCACTTGCCTTCCCTGCACGTATACGCCATTTCCCACAAAACTTTCTAGACTTGTAGAGTCCTCTATGACAAGATCAAATTTTATTTGATACTCAAAAGATCAGCACACGGATTTAGCCTAGATATTTAAGACAACGACAACGACAAATAATGCTTACAGTATCGTGATTGGATCCTTTTAATAGTCTAACTAACGGCCTAGATGAGTAGGACGAGTAAAATTGCCTAGTTTGGGAATTCACAGGATATATATTTAATCTCACACTTAGGATACACCTCATGCGCAGAAACGCCTGGCTTTACGCTGATATAAATGTGTGAAAGACTCAATTGGTAAATTGTATTTATGAATTTATGTATTTAAATAAATAAAACTGATAATACTTAATAAAATAACACAACAGAGTCTTAAATAATTTTGAATTATTTATACGCAAACATTAAATTAAGTTGAAGATGAGTTTGATAATGGAATTTATGTATTCTAGGACACTGTTTGCGTTTGAACAGAAGATTACTTAGTTTCCCGATTGATATTTATGCTGTCTACATTTATTTTAGCATAAAATATCAAGTATTAATCACAAAGTAATGAGCAGATGCTACCGTTTCTTGCGAAAACCCTTGCGATAGCCTTTGCCAAACCATCCAGGATTTTTGGCAGTTGATGTTGGTGTCGAAGTATCTTCAGATTCGGTGATTTGTTCAATACTACTCTCATGTTCATTTTCACCCAATGTTACTTCGTTAAGCACACGATCATCATCATCAAGATGATAATAAAGACAAGTTGGAGATCCTTCATTGTCCATACAAAACGTACATGTTGGTTTAGGTTTTGATTCTTCAATTATTTCTTGCTTTGTCGATGAATTTTGCATAAATTGATAATACAGTAGTGGTGTAAATTGAGGATAAAAAAACATTGGTGGAAATGGCAAACCCATAGATAAAAATGGTAAAGCGGTGAAAAATGGAGCTGAATAAGCATTTAAATGATCAGCAAGTCCAATTGGTGAAGTGCAGTCTTCTTCCGTTTTTGGCATAGTTCCATCGGCGTCAGAGCTTTTAATTTTATCCTTATTAACATTCAAAGCCTTACTTAAAGTTATTTGAGGCTCTTCTAAAAATGGTTGTGTAGTTGTATTAAGCTCATTCTGCTGCAGTCTTATAGCATGATAAAAAATCGGGTCCTTTACCCGATTATATTGAGGAATTTCTAATCCTAAGTGGTTCATAACCCTTGTCATCACATCATCACACCTTCCATTTATCTTAAGCACAGCACTTTCATCTTTAGGAGTCCATTGGAGATTAACAATATACAATGAACCTCTTTTATGTACTGGCCTATCCATTTGCCACAACCAGGGATATTTTTTCAATACTTTTAAACTGGATCCAAGGCATAAGATAACGTCTGCTTGCTTTGACGCTCGTGTTGCTCCATTCCAATTGATTGGCCATGGTAGATTACCCCGTTCTCCAAAGTGTACAATTGAATCTTGAAGAATAGAGTTGCATTTATGGCACAATCTCCCAGTACTATGTGAATATCTAGCAGTTTTTTCAGTTACATCGAATAATCTCCAGTATTCTCTTGATGGCTTACAATTACGACAAACTTCAACGTACATATTTCCATGAACTTCAGATAACATTGTCCGAGGAATGCCACTTCGAAGATGAAGTCCATCGCAATTTTGTGAGACAATGTACTTTAATATTTTTGCTTTGTAGAGAGCATATAATGCCATATGTGTCAATGTTGGTTCTGCTAAACTAAGATCATGATTTCTGAAAATAGATATTATCAGTATTATAACTCATTTTATCTATTACTACTATTTACTATTTTTGAAAGATTAATCGAAATTTAAATTTACCCAATGTCTTTTCCTTGCTGCATACGTGTCCAAACACCATTAGTACCTCTATAATCAGGAATAGACGCAGCTGTGCTAATCCCTGCTCCAGTATAAACAGTCAATGATGATGCTCTACTGATAGCTGCAGCTAACCTCATACATTTTTCTTCAAAAATATCTGGAGGATCTTCAACTTCCTCCAATCTGGCTTTCACTTTATCCCTTTTTTCTTGCCTATTAACAAACATAATCCAATATATTTTTAAAAACCACTCAAACCTAACAATTAATTTTAAATACTTTTACAGACAATATTGTTTACCTAAGATTAACTTCCTTTACAACATCGCTACAGGAGGACAAAAGGTCGTTTTCTTCAGGAGTTCGGTCAACTTCAGATTTATGCAAGATCGCGGCTACCTGATATAGAAAAAAAGAAACGAAACATATTGGTATGAGTCATACATATTGAAATAATTATAAGTTATTTTTTCTTAGTGGAGTGTACGTTTATAATTTTATTCTTATGAATACATTTATTTCTATACTATACCTTTTTCAGGGTAGCTATGCGTTCGTCTTTAACTTTGAGTGGTTTTAATGTAGCTGAGCGTCGTCTTAAAAGGAATTTATCAGTCGCACCTTCCTCCATCTTTAATCAATATAGATAGTGAATAAGAGCGTCTTGAGGTCCATGAAGTATTCACGTAAAGAAATAACAAGAAATGTTTTCGACAATGTTATCTTCACGATTTATTGATGAAAACTTGTTTATATATAGTACACTATTTTCAATAAAATACTGTAGGCGATTATTTTCAGTGAAGAACGTCTTAAGTTGATCACCTTCACTACTGACCACTGATGAAACACGCATTTCAGAATAATGCACAGATTTGTACAATAAACTGTAGGATCAAAAAGTCTTAAACTCTCTATTGCTTTCCTTTTAAAGTTTTAGGTAACTAATCCACTTAAACCGTAAAATAGACGATTCTCTTTATTTATTTAATCCTCAAAACTGATTATAAAAATGAGCCATATCCAGACACATCATTGATAATCACCGTTTGTTTTGTAACTTCAACAAACAAAACACTCGAGATGAATTTCAGGTGAAATTCTGAGTAATGAGTGACATTATCGACTGGATTACATGCATTTATTTAATTGACAATAGATGACACAGTAAGCCAAAGCTTACAGATTGTGGCTTCAGATTTCCTACTTGACCGATAGGGTAAGCTGATCTCGGGCCTCCTAAGTGACTTTACCATAGAATATTGTCTTACCTATAGGGCTTCTTGGTAAGACAGTGTGTATGTACTCTTTGAGACTTTACGCTCTCGGTTTGTGCGGTGGAAAGCCGAAGCTCTATGTCAACGGGAATTGAGTAGGTAATAGGGAAATTATTGTAAACAAATACAAAAGAATGATTTAATCATCGAATACTATAATCAAGAATCTTTGTGTATTTCTCATTTTTCTAAAATTTAGAATAATAATTTATCCATGTATATATATATATATATATATATATATTATTTGAACTTATAAATTAACGGTTAAAATCAAAGAATGTATTTCATCTTTTGCTGTTTTCTACATGATGAGATTAGATAAAAAAATTAAGAGTGATATGAATCATAGATAACAATAATGGAAATACATAAGGCTGAGATTAATGCTACGGTGAATACAACCATGGAAATTTCATTGTATACATCTAGGGCGTGCTTATCCTGTTATCTTGTATTTGTTAGCGATAAAGTTTTAACGAAAGCTTAGTGCTGATGAAGCATCAGGTACAATTCAACCTGTTCATTTAATCTCATGAAAAGAATTTGAATCAATTAATTCAAAGATATATTGTGATTTTAAAAACTCTATACGGTTTATTTTATTAAATGATGGTGACAAAAAAAAATCTTGCAGCAGTGCTGGAGAGCCAGATTGGGTGTGTTAAATATACAATATTTTCTTTAAATGCTGTATTATGGGTGAGTGTATATAAAATTATAAAAAAAATTACATATTATAATTGAACATCATTGTTATTCATTAAAATGTATACAGATTTTGGGAGGAGGCATGTTTGGATTAGCAGTTTGGCTACGAGTGGAACCAGGATTTCAAGAATGGGTTGAAATGCTAAATATGAGTGATTATTATACGGGAATTTATATCTTAATTGTTACATCAATTGCTGTAATGGTTCTTGCTTTTTATGGATCTGCTGCTGCTCTTATGGAACATACTCTACTTTTATATATTGTAAGATTTTTTTTTTTTTTTAATATATTAATAACAATGAATATACAAATCATAATAATTATAATTAGTTTCTTTTTTTATAATAATTAAATAAAGTACCTTCCTTTATTTGCAGAATATTGGTCTCCAAGTTCTTTTTTTCATTCTTGGGTTGGCTGGGGCTGCGGTGCTCTTAGATTACTCAACATATGATAGTCAGATTCAACCGATTATTCATCGGTCTATGACTACACTCATTATGAACTCTCATCAACCGCGAGCTTCACAAATTCTAAAAATAATTCAAGAAAACGTAAGTTAATTGAAATTAACTTTCATTATATTGACGTAAAAAATGGAGTTAAACAAAATAAATTAAAGTTGAATTTTTTTCTCAGCGTATAATGAAGACGCTGATAATGAAATGTTTCCATTCAGTAGAATAAAAATAAAAAAAATACTCTCGTAGAAAATTGATTTAATTGTTAGTTTCTTCATACCAAAAAATCAGTTTCAAAGTAATAATTAAGCTAATTATAATAATTATCACTTGTTGATTATTTAATTGTGTTCATAAACAATGTAACCGGAGTATTTCATCGGTTATTAATTAAACTTTCTTCATAACGTAATACACCAAGTACATAATTAGTTATATTCTTGGATATAATAGTTAAGAAAGATCATGTACTTTTAAGAAAATAACATTTTTATTATGATTAAATTTTTTTAGAATTTGTTTTGAATAAAATAAGTTTAAATTCAAATAAATGTTAATTTTTTTGTAATTTTTTTTTTTTAAAAGATTGGTTGCTGTGGAGCAAGTGGGCCCATGGATTACCTCGATCTTCTAAAGCCCCTTCCTACTGAGTGTCGTGATACTGTAACCGGTAATGCCTTCTTCCACGGCTGTGTCGATGAATTAACCTGGTTCCTCGAGTCAAGATCTGGATGGCTTGCTGGTCTTGCTCTTGCACTCTGCATGTTACACGTAAGAAAACATATTTCATCATCATTTTCTTTTACATTAACTTCTCTTATTTTTTAATATGATGATTTTTATCAATTTTATTTACAATTATCATCAATCTCTCAAGTTCTCTTGCATTGCTGTGAAAATTATCGTTTTTACATTTCACTAATAATTACCAACGAGTAAATAATCGTTGAATCGTGAACTTTTAAACGACCTATTGATGAAAAAAATACTGTGATCCTTTCACTAAACCTATAATTCAAGTAATGACTCACAAACAATGATAAAAAAATTATTTGTAAACTTTACTACAGGTGGTGCAGGCATCTTTATCATTGATTCTTATCCAAGCAAAACAGAAGGAAGATGAGGCAGTAATTTACAAGCGTTAAGGAAATTTTTTTATTTATTAAGTAATGTGAAGTTCAACATTTTAATTTCTATAAACTCAAGAAATGGTACTGATTCCTCAATAGATTAATTTTTTACCAGAGGATGTTAACAGAGAATGAAAGAATGTTACTTATTTAATATGCTAAACCACAAGATCACCTAAAACAACTTTTAGTGTAATTATAATCTTTTTATTAAAAAAAATTATAATGATAAAATTAATCATCATTATTACATTAAATTTGAATCGAAGTATTTTGATGACATTTGTATGTTTGTATGGATTAGTATTTTTGTTATTGCTATTATTAGAATTATATTAATTATTTATAAAAATTTTATAATGTATTTAATGCCGTTTTTCATTAAACAAGTAACTTATATCACTATAAAAGAGTTATGGAAATTTTATTAATAAATTGAGAGTATAAGTTCCCAAAATAGAACGTTTTTATTTTAGTTTTTTTTTACATATTATACAACCGGCCTTGTTAGGAATAAACAGACACCCTGTATACTATAAAAATTATTTTTTAAAAATTTTATACAAAATATTATTTAATCATTTTTGCACAATAAATACATATTTATTACAATATAAAAAGATGAACGAGAATATATCATATACAGATTAGGATCGCGTTTAAATGTTATTATTTTGTAATATAATAATTGTGTAAACAAGTTAACAAAGGTAGCAGAGGTGCTAGTTTTAGAGGTCATACAAAAATGAAACCGTACATTCCATTCGACACGGAAAAAAGAAAACATGATTCAGTACTGTGCTTATATTTAACTTAATTTTTATGAAAATAATTTCTAATTGAAAGATTACTATGTAATACAGTACTCAGTCATATTTTTTTTTTTTCTGCGTAGATTAACATCATTACTTGTATCTTTAATATTTTTCAAGATTTTTTAATCACCTAGTTCATGACCAAAATAATGAACAATTATAGTTTGTCTTATTATATTTTCAATGATTTATTTACAAAAATTCTAAAAATAAGATAAAGTATCAATAAAAATAATTTATTTACAATAAAAATATACTTTCTTTTTTCAACTGGCTTAGAATACTAAAATTATTATTAATTATTAAGGTAATTAATAAAAAAATTATTATCGGTAAATGCAACAAAATCTTAAATGATCGACATAATCTTACTATTCTCCATTTGTTTCCATTATTTGAATGGAATTATGTTTAGTTACCCAACATATGGGAATGCCGGGAAACCCACAGGAGGTCCGAAATAGCCCGGATATGATGGAACCGTTGGCTGAAGAGGAATCGTTGTAGTTACATAAGTTGTGATTTCCGTTGGGACAACTCGAGTTGAAAAGAGTGTAGTGTAAGCTGTCTTAGCACCAAAGGTAAGTTTAAGAATTCTAGAATCTGACACTGTAGCCAAAGTCTGAGTGATTATAGGTGCACTGGTAATAGTAAATTGCGGTTGAGGAGGGAAAATTGGTACTGGTGGTACAGGAGGCACTAAAGGTGGTGAAATAGTTGAAGTTCTAACCTCATAAGATGTCTTTGGAACAGTTGCAACAGGTCTTGTTAATGTAGAGTAAACAGTATTGCCGTTATTTACTAAAGGAATCACGTGAGACTCGTACAAAGTTTCCAAAACTATTATTGGTCGAGAAGTTGTGATAACTTGAGCTCCTGGAGCGGCTTGATTAAAATACTTGAGTAAAGCCAACTGTTGAGCTTGTTCTGGAGTTAATTGAGATTCAGGACTCGATGTTGATACCTCTAATTTACCACTTGATGCTTTTTGAGCTGATTTAAAACCTTCTAAATCAGAATTATCCGAGGATGGAACCAAAACTCTTTTAGGAATATCTTCATCATCGTTTTCATCGTCACCAAAGTCTAATTCTAAGTGTAATTCACTACCTGCTTCATCCAACTTTGAATTAAATTCATTCAAAGTTTTTGACGGAATGAACTGATAAATCTCTGATGGTGGTAATGTTTTGATTGCTGTTACCATGCGTGCTATATTATAAGTTTGAACTAAAGTATGTCTAGTTGTATTTCCTGCAGCTACCACTGGCAATAAATATGTTTTTAATAATGTTTGAGTTGTTGTAAATGTCTCTGTTAATGTTTCTAATGGTGGAGTCATTTGTCCTGACTCAAGAGTAATAGCTGGTAGTGTTGCTATTGATGAATCTAACGGTAATGATGATTCATAAGCTGCTCCTGTGTTTGCTAAGATATTTTCTGTCAATGGTTCTGTAGGTGTTGATGAAGGTGTCGTTGGGTCTGCTGTTGCAAATGATTTCTTTAATGTTGATGTCACTGTAATATAACGAGTATTTTTCATAGTTCCAACCTGTAAAAAAAAAATTTATGTAAATGATTATTCATAAAATATTAAAATGAAAAAAATTATAGATTGTAGGAAGTCAATTATTTAATGCTTACTTGGAAAGTATAAGGAGTTTTAATTGTAGCTATCTCATAATAAATATCATTCAAGTCTGAGACAGTAGAAATTTCCACATTCAAAGTTTCCGCAGGAAGAATAGCATCAACTTGATCGCTCTGATCACTTGTAGAATTTACCTGTTCCGACTCACTTGAATCTAATTCATCATCTACTGGCACACCTTCCGAAACTGAAACCTTCTTCTGTACAACCGGAGGAGATAGTGATTTCTCTTCCGTTGTAGATGTAATCGCTCCATCACTTGTAATGACAGTCTCTGGAGTAGAAACTACTTTTTCCTCATCATCAATGGTTTGCTTTCTTATTGCTATTCGTGGTTTTGGAGTTGTTTTATAAGACCAACGACCTTGGGTTCGTGGTAACTTGACTTTTGGAACTCCAACTGGATTAGAATTTTGTTCAGACTTTGGTCGGTTCAATTTCGGAGATGAATTTAATGGACGAAATCCACTTCTTCGACGAGTTGTAGGTGGTTCTGATGTTGTCGTAGTGACTGGACGATTTCTAAACATGAAAAAAAAAAAAATAATAAAAAAGTGTTTTTTTAATTAATGAGATAAAATAAATAAGAAAAAATTATAATTACTTGAAACTGGGCCGTAATGTTGTTGGTCGATTTTTTTCATAATTTTTAGGTTGTTGAAAACTTTCAATATTATCTTGATCATCAGAAATCTTATTTTTATATTTAGGGCGTACTCCATTGTTTAAAGAAGGTCTTCGTGTTACTTTAACATTGGCTCCTGTAAAAAATAATTAATTAAAAATTTATTATTATTAAAAATTAAAATGGTTTTAAAATTGTAAATCAATTTATACCTGAAGGAGCACTAAATAGGACTTCAAGGGGCAATGAAGATTCCTCTTGTTGCGTAGGAGTTGGTTCCAATTGTGGCTTCAACTTTCCATGCTGAGGTCCAATAGTCTTGAGTATTTTTTGTGTATTTGTCGGACGTATTTTAATATTGTTATCTAAATGACCTTGTGATCCTGGCTTAAGTATCCGGGAAGTGCTTTGAAGGACTTGGGCATATTTTCCATTAATATATGTACCAATCACGGATGTTTCATGTACTGTTGTCAATCCATCTTTGATTATTGTTCCACCCAATTTTGTCACAAGACCCGTGGGATTCTCTTTCTCCTTTTTCGGTGATGGCCTAGGCTTTGGCGCATGTTTTGTAGTAGGACTTAAATTAATTACCTATTAAAAAAAGATCTTTTATTTTTAAAAAATACTTAAGATTTTTTAAATTGATAAATATTTGAGATATTTTTAAAATGCTATAAAAAGGAATGATCAAAAAGTGGAAAAAGATAAGAGAATTGATTAAAATAAAGATTTTAAAATAATTAAACTGTTATTATTACGTATTGTGTTACGTATAAGACAAAAAGAAAATGTAATAATTAAAGAAAAATAATTTTTATGACTCGTCATTAATTTTCTTGTCTTCTCTGGCATTGAAAAGCGAAAGGACGAGCGGTTTCTTTTCTCACAGAAATTTATAATAGCAAACTCTATAATTGACAAACCTAGTACAGTTTTTACAAGAATAGAATGCTTGATGAGAATAAAAATAAGTGAGTCAGTGACTTGAATGATAATAAGAATGAAAACGGTATAATATAACGTGATTGTAGTCTTACAACTAACATTCTTATTTTCTGTACCTTATAAGTCTCATCAATTACTTCAGCTGGTTGTTTTGATAAATAATCGTATTCTGGTTCAGCTAAATTATTTTTAACCGCACTCTCGTCTTTAGAGCGGACTTGAACGACCGTTGAAAGAATGGGATTTTTTGTAGCCTGGAAAAAGAAAGTTTTTTTTGTTATAATAAAAGAAGAAATTAAGAAAAAGAATTATGTGCAAATAAGATGTAAATTATAATTGAAAATAATTCTGAGGTATTGTATATTACGTAAAACGACACTTGGATTACTGATGACGAGAAAAAAACGTATTTGTAAGACGATTAGTGGTCGGAATTACGCAATAAATTATGAATCGATCAAGGGAAAATGTTTGTAAACGATCTAATAATTAAAATAATTATCTCTGAGAAGAATATGTAGGGATAAATTTTCATAATTGGAGTAAGTTTTTTTTATCAAATTATCAAAAGGATACTTGATGAATATAACATCAAAAATATGTGAAATAATCCATTAATTTTATTTCAAATTATCAACAATTGTAGAATTATTCCTCCGAAAATGATAAAAATTACGCCATAATACCTATGTATTAAATAGAAAGATAATATTTTACTTTTTGTCAGACAAGGAAACCAGTGATTTTGTTTAATCTATTAACTTCAAGATTAATTCAACGAATAACTGAATTGAATAAAACTTTACTAAGGTTTACCTGAATTTTGGGTTCATATTGTGCTTGAACTATAGAATTTACAACAACTTTTGTATTTTTGATTGATTTTTTCTGCTCCTGAAGAGTATTATCATCACCTTTGTGTGTCTTACTTGGTTGAATATCAATATTTTTTTTGATGATAGCTGAAGGTTTTGTTTGAATTGTTGATGTTATCTGTTTCTTTTCACCTTCTGTAACACAAATATTTTTTAAATTAAATTCCGTAATATTGTTTAGACCTTGAACAGGTTGGGTTGTTTGGGTACGTTGCTATTTTGCTGTATCATTTAACTAAAATTTTAGATTAGGCGATATTATAATATTTTGAAGTTCAACAATAGATTTACAACATCGAGGTTCAACTGACAGTAATGATTGAAAAATAAACGTAGTCAGACATCACTTGGGTATTATATTAAAAGAGAAACGAAGGCGTGAAGACCAATGATTACGAAAGATGTCAGGGTTTCTGGTTGAATCATTCATCAGTTCTAGACAATCAATTTCCACTTGAAAAAAGTTATGTAGGTATGAAGTATAATTGTATTAATTTTTGCAAAATCGATCACTCATAAAATGAGGACAATGAGTGTAAATTAACCATGAATCCATTTTCGGTTTTTTCATTGAAATTTTTTGCTGGTTTAAAAATATTTATAATGGTGCATTGTCCGCCCAAGAATGGAATTCTAATTGAAAAACAGGATTGGTAAGAAATGCAATAAATTTGATTGATACATATTTCTTATAGTCAATTCCAAGAAGAAAATTATAATAGAAAATTGATTATGTCTTGATGATAATGTTAATTATTCAATCAAGATTCAGAATGGATGTAAAAGAAGTTTATAAAAAATTTACTGTTATTGAATAAAGTTAAATTAAATAAATTTATCGTAGGATTTGCAAGATAAAATATTTTCCGACGTTTAGAATTGAATATATAATCTGAAAAAACCAAATTAAAAATGGAAATCAAAGCAAATAATTCGTATCAGACGTCATTCAAATAAAAAAACTAAGTCTGTCTTATTGAATTAATTCTGGTATGTGATAATTAACTCTTCGGAACAAGTCAATGTCATCGGACAACATTAGTACTAAAAAATTCTTAATTCCTGGTCCCAACAAATAAAGATTTCTTACCAGGAGGAGCACTATGGGGACTAAACACCATCACAGTATTCCCAATAGTTGTAGTAAAATCGAGGAAACCATAAACAGTTTGAGTTATTAAGTCATTCTTGATTGCCTCGGCTCCAGGTTGAGTTTCTATGACATCAACAACTTGATTATTATTATTATTATTTCCATTACTTTGACTTCCACTACTAGCTTTGTTTGCTTGACACCAAATTCCAGCAACTAGAAAAATAAAAGATTTTTTACATTAAACCAAGATTATAAATATTTGGAAATAAATACTATAAAAGAAAGGTTTAAAAATGAATTTCCTCACCGCAAGTGAAAAAAATGAAAGAAAATAAATATTTTGACATCATGATTGTATTTAATTGGCTTTCATGGTACGATGAAACATGAATTGAGTCTAGAACAAAAAAGTTGAAGGAAATAAATTATACATAGATGTAAAAAAATATTTTTCTATTTACTAACATGATATGTCAAGCATAATAATTATATTTCAATTCTTGTTTTTACAGATAATCATTATAAATATTAAAATTGATTCTGAGGCTCGTGGGAATAATCAATCGTTCTAGAATAATTTATTCTATTAGTGCAATAATTAATATAACCATAATTATTTATCAAATAGTACTTATTATTATCATTATTATTATTATTATTATTATTATTATTATTATTATTATTATTATTATAAAAATAATAAAGACATTTGTTAATATACATATGGATTAAAAATTGGAGAAATACAAATAATAAAAATCGATTTGTAGATGGAAAATGAAAGCGCAAGCCTTTTTCAGGTGAAATAAGAGCACAAACGATGAAACCTAAGTCATGAGCACGATTTGAGCCTTTCACTCGCGTATTTTATCTCACGTTATTGCAACAGTTTCTTATATGTATACCTAACTCTGTAATACATTTTCTAATATTATTAAGCCTTGTTTCCCTTGTCTTACTTATAAATCCTTAATTTATTCTAGTAATTATTTCATTCTATTATATTTTTATATACCATTCTCTTCATTAAAAAAAATACTTTCATCTTTGTTTTAGTAATTAACCGAATTATTTTTGGTTATTTAACACTAAATCTATCATGATATCAATGAGAACTTCTAAAAACAACATTACGTCGAATGGGAAAATTAATTTCTAATATAGGAAGTTTTTTCTCATTTGTTGGATTACTTCAACCAAATTAAATACTAAGTGTTATGGAAAAAAAAATATAGTATTTTACGGTCTAATTACTTGCTTACGCTTCTCAGTTAACGTATGTGGAAAGCAGTCTAGTATGTGTAATTCTTTCATTTCAAAAAATTTTATTTACATTGGATAATCATTTATTTAGGTTGTTAGAACAATTTATTAAACGTCGAATTAGCCGTTATTTTTGTATTGTAATGTTTAATAGTGAATTAAGTTTATTAGCATTGTATCCATCTTTCACGGGTCTCCATAATGTCGCCTGCTGATTATCGTTTATGTTTAATTCATAAATAAGAAGAAGGTTGACGTACCTTTTACAGAAGAACATGAAAGAGAAAAAATAAAAAAAAAGAAAGAAAAATGAATAAATTTAATAAAGAAAAAAAATATATACATACTTTTTAGCAGATTAGATAGAGTAACAATTTATTGACATGTCTTAGACACCAGGTAGAATATTTTTATTAAAGGAAAAAAGACAACAACTTATTGAAATACAAGGTAGTCAAAGTTTTATTCGAATTCTTGTTAATTTTTTAAAGAGATTAATCGGTTATTTATGCAATTTAATTCTTTAATTACTTATAAGGAATAATCGAATATTAAAAGAAAGGGATACATATATAGAATTTCATATCTGTATATTCAGAAATACAAGCCATGAAAATGATTGTTTTTGTTGATTTTCATTCCTTTTGAATCCTCCTACGACACAACAACATCGACATTCCTCTCTCAGTTTATTTTTTCTTTTGATCTTCAAGTTGTCCTTCGAGAAGTGTCTCTTTATATCCTTAAAATATACCTTGTGTCGTATCCTTCCATGAGGTTAAAGATCGGCATTTCATTCAGAAGAGAAAAAGAAGTATTTAAGAGATGTTTTCTTTACTTGTTTTCTTTTTGCTTCTTTAAATTTTTTTTCAGATAATTCACCAATAAAAGACGACATTTTAAACATCATTTCCAGTCATAAAGAAATCATTATAAATATTGTTTCTTCATTTCTTCTTGCGAATTTAAATAACCTTATGTGGAAGTTACTAAATTAGAAATTATTCTCTTATTGGACAGAATTAATTATCTTAGTGAAAGCCTTTAATTGAATATTTGAAGTCGTGGCAATGAATTTCACTATTTATCATAATAAAAAAAAATTTTACAATTCAATTAAAATAACAAACAAACGTATTTGACATTGAACATTAACAATTAAGTAAAATAAGAAAAAATTCGTTTATATTTTTAAATTTAAAATGAAAGTGATTAATTACATTTTACAATTGAAAAAAAATATAATTCATCATTCAAGAAGACAAATAGTTATATTCCTAAAAAAAGTCATTTGAATAAAGTTTTTGAATGAAATTCAAAGCAAAACATTCCACTATTAATCATCATAGTAAATTTAAATGAGAATAATTGGAATTTAAATTATTTCCTTGAGTCCTTGAATTGATAAAGTATGAAATCGAGTTTACTTGATCGTTTACGTGAATGTGGAGTAGAGTTCAAGTAAAAAATGAGAGAAAAACTTAATAAAACTCCTCTATTTCACGTATCTATATAATCTCGGTATGTTTTTTGTCCTGTCAATTATTGCTAAAGTTATATTACATACCATACATTACATTTTTAACTTTCTAATAGATCGTCACGTGTCTTGATTGAGACAGTGATCTGGTGAACACGTGCGAATTCCTTTTTTTTCTCATTTCTCTTGATCAGGAGACCTGATCAAGGACTCACGTGTGCATACTTTATATATCATAGGATAACTTGATTATATTTCCTTTACATTGAATTCATTAAAACAAATAAATTTTTTGAAAGTTACTAATAATTATTTATTGTCGTTCAAGAACGATTTTTCACACAATTTAATAAGATAGTAGATAGTATGTATGATAGTGAATACAAAGAAAAAATAGAATGAACAATAAATCGACGACCGAAGAAATTAATAATCAAATTATTCAGTAAATCGGAAGTAAAATTTAATAAAAACCTGATTTACAATCCAGGAAGAAAAGTAACTTTCGCGTAATTACAATCCTAACATGACCAAACGAGTTTTTTTATGTTTTACACTCGATCAAAGAATTTCTGTAAGTATTTAACAAATATTTAAGCCATTTACAATAACTCAAACAATTAAAAAAAATTTTATAGCCTTTCCTAATGTTTATAACACTTCAATAATTTCATTTTGAACTTATCAAAATCATAAGATGCTTTTAGATGATAAAAAATCTATTTATTACACTATTAAATTAAAATTATTCTAACAATTACTTGTAAACGAATTTTAAAAAGAGTAAAAACCATACAAGCAATTAATTATTTATCCAACTCCATAATAGATATTAAAAACTTTTAATTAATAGATAAAAATTTAGTTTCATTAGAATGATTTAGTGAAGACTTTCTAGTTTTCTGATTCCTCTATTAATTGTATAATTACAAAGTAATATTGATTAGCAATTAAAAATATTTTTCCTTATTAATGATTGATTAAAGCAATATATTAAATTTTAATATTAATATTCATCCAATCTAGAGTATTAAAAAAGAACTCTCTTTAATTCTAAAATATGAAAATTATTCATTTACTTGTATAACCCTATATGTTCTATTTAATATTAGATTATGTTACACTAACGTAATTTATCGCGTGTATCGTGTGCAAGGAAGCTCATATGAAGCAGGCACGTGCGATCTTTCCCATAGAATCATACATAGGTGTGCACAAACATTCATTCGCACAGCTTTCCAATCTCTTTTCAAACACAATACTACCTTTGGCTACATCTGTATGTAATTCTAAATCTTTCCTCACTTTATTTTATTAGAAAACAAAATATCTTAGCTAAAATAAAGACATTACTAGACATTTAATTATTTGCAGTGAAAGTCATTGAATAAAACAAAAATAAATAAGAATAAAAGGAGAAGTGAATTGAAAATTTTTTTCTCAATACTAAAGGCTCTTCATGAATTTTTTTTCTAATGAGTAAAGGTAACTAGAGGTCGTGGGAACGTAAATGGATAGCAAGATAGATTAATATGAAAATGTTAATGTGAAGTTCACTTTTCATTTTACACCTATTATGACCTATTGATTTAGATAAAAATTTTTCTTTTGGTCTTAATCTTCTTTTTAACCAAGCGACCTACAAATTTTTTCAACTTTCTCGACAAAGTTAAAAGTAATACAAGTAATACCAGAGTACTCTCCATTTACAAATCATACCAAAAGACATCTACTATAATTAGAAAAAAAAATTCTAGATTTTATTTAACAATAATAAGAGTTCATTCAAATATTTAATCCGATGACTGAAAAAATTAGAGCCAATGATTTATTAATTGAAAAGCTTAACGTATAAATGATTATTATTATTAGTTACAAGTAATAATGTTATATTTGCTCAAGTAATTAATTATAGAAATATTGGACAAAAAATTTTATTAAACAATTAGCCTTAAGTTGTAACAAATAATGATTCTACTCACGTGCTATGATTTTATGATAAGTCAAACTAAAAATTCTAATGAACAGAAACAACACGCGAGTTGAATCAACACTAAACACTTACATTCTTTGATGCCCGTCTTGAAGTGACTGGAAGCCGGACCCAAAGGTCTCCCTCTCTTCCTGAACCTCCACCGACGAGGCTCTCTCAGCTTCTTGACATTCTCTACGATCAATTCCCCATACCTGACTTTATTTTCTGCTTTCACTTCATGCTCTTGTGTTCAAGTAATACGACAGAATAAGTAATAATAATTAACTACGTAATAATATAATGAAATAAATCGCCTCTTGTTGTAAAAACTTTTCATCCCCTATCTTGGAGGTTATCTCGAATAATTGGTATTCCATCATTTTTACGACATCAAAAATCAATCATACTTGTAAGCAATTAATCTATGCCTTTTATAAATAAACGACGCTAGATTCAATCAACAATCAATAAATGCCGCCATTTCCAATTGAATTTAAAAAAATTGCAGATAAAGTAGATTGTTTCTACAACAATAAAATTATTATTTGATGATAAAGAAGAATCCTCGTGCCAAAAATAAAGTTTGAGGTTATAATTTGGAATAATTTCATTCACAGTGATTAAATATAATTTACGTTTCATGTTTCTTTAATATTACTTAAATAGTATTGAATCATGGAGAATAGATTTGTAAATGAACGAAAATGTTTAAGGAAGCAAAAACGAGCGCAACATAGATTAGCTAGAGATATGAACATTGAATGTTCTGAAGAACCAACACAAAATTTGGTTATATGCAACGTCGGAATTGTAACAGGACTTCAACAGGAATTTTTGGAATCAATTTTATTAGAAATAACTGAAAGCTATGAGATTATTATGCCTCTCAATAAATCTTATTGTTTTATAAAGTTTGATCACAAAGAAACAGCTAGTAAAGTTTACAATTATATACATGGGAAAGTCATTGGAGATCAAAATATTCCGTTATATTTAACCTACTCTAAATCACTCCCAGATATTGAAAATGAAGAGATAATTAATGAATTACCTCGAGGATTGAAATTAATTAAAGATTTTATTACGATTGAGGAAGAAAATTTACTTTTAAATTCTCTCAAGTGGAATGAGAATGACGAAATTAATTTAGAACTCAAACATAGAAAAGTAATGCATTTTGGCTATGAATTTGATTACAGTACTAATAAAGTTGATCCTAGTAATCCAATTAAATCTATTCCAAATGAATATAAATTTTTACAAGAATTGTTTGAAAAAAACAAATGTGGAAATCATGTATATGATCAGTTAACAATAAATAGATATCAGCCAGGACAAGGTAAGTTAAACTTAATTTTTTCTTATAGTACATTTGATATGGTAAATAAAATATTTTTAATTAATGAAATAAATTTTCTAGGTATTCCACCACACATTGATACTCACAGTGTATTTGAAGACCCAATTTTATCACTTTCATTAGGCTCTGCATGTGTTATGGACTTTAGAAAGGGCCAACAAAAAATTCAAATTGTATTACCTGCTCGCTCACTTCTCATTATGTCTCAAGATGCAAGATATGCCTGGTCTCACGGAATTTGTCCACGAAAAAAAGATGTTATTAAAGAAGAAAGTATAAAAATTTTACCAAGGGGAACTCGTACTTCTTTTACATTCAGAAAAATTAGAACAACTGGTTGTGATTGTAAGTTCAAAAAATTTTGTGACTCAAGGCTCACCAGCAATTCCATTGATAATTCAAGAGCTTCTCAAGTTGAACTATTATATGTTCATGATGTTTATGAAAACATTTCCAATCATTTTGACGAAACAAGACATAAACCTTGGCCAAATGTATCTGAATTTTTGGAATCACTTGAACTTGGTAGTATTGTCCTTGATGTTGGCTGTGGAAATGGGAAATATTTATCACATAAGCCAGGAATTTTTAAAGTAAGTTTATAAAAATATAACTATATTATTACTAACTATTATTAAGAATGAACAATTATTAACTAATTAAGTTATTTATTTATTTATTACAGATTGGCTGCGATCGAAGTTCAAACTTGACGAAAATATCGCGAAATAAATCTTTTGAAGTCCTAATATCTGATTGTCTCCAATTACCATTTAATTCCAATTCCTTCGATGCAGCTATAAGTATAGCCGTAATTCATCATTTATCAACTCACGAACGGCGAAAAGAAGCTTTTTTAGAACTCTTACGAGTCTTAAGACCTGGGGGTAGATGTTTAGTATATGTTTGGGCTAAAGAACAGAAAAGAAACGACGAGAGTTCAGTTTACCTTAAATATAATTCCAATAAATGTAAAGAAGATAATTTCAATAACTTTCAACAATTATTCCAAGGTTTGGAACTTCCAGTTCATGAGAATCGCACTAATTTTCTACACAATGACGTTCTCGTTCCATGGAAGAGAAAAACAGGGGGTCAATTTTTGCGATATTATCATGTTTTCGATGAAAATGAATTCCAGAACTTATGTTCAAGTCTTCCGTACTCTAAAGTACAGGAAATATATTATGATCAAGGGAACTGGTGTACTATATTACAAAAAACATGATACTTGAACAAATAAGTCATCAAAAGCCATTTACATTTCTATTCGAAATAATTATACTAACTAAAATATATTGTATATAAAAAAAATTTTTTTCTTGTAAAATAATTGAATAAAAAGACCTTGTAGATCTTTATGTAAATATTCATATACTAATTTATTTTTAAAACATTTTTCTTAAATCAATCCTGTTGATATTCTTTTTTTTATAATAAAAATTAAACTTTATAGCATATACAATAGGAGAGGATAAAATGAATGTATATTATTAAAATGCTCGCTCTGCAAGATGTTCGCATTAAATTATCTGAAATAATTAACTATCAAATTACTCAAACATGATCATAAATAAATATTTGTTTGAAGTTTTAACAAATGAATGAATTAAAATATTAAATAACATGCATTTTTTTATGATTTAAATTTATAATAAAGTTGATGAAGTTGTTAGACGTGGAGTTATAAATCTTTAAATTGTTCGTTAAAATGTAACTCTTTTTATTCTGTATGATTAATTAAGGTAAGCGTAGACAAAAACTAAAATTATGGGATCTTTAGTAAAATAATATTTGGACGCATAGTATGTTGTTATTTTCAATTTTTTTTTCAAAAAGTTTATTTTATTTCTAAGAGATATACAAAACAAACATCTCCTTTGCAACTATTATAATCCCCTAAAATAATGCAGGAAATATTTTAATCATAAGTTGTTTTTTAAATATTAAGCGTTTGTTGGTTGTTTATTTATTCATTATCTTGTAATTCCATCGAGTGGATGCCCTTTTTTTTTATTATTATTATTGTTATTATTATCATTATATTTCATCATATATAAGAAAAATAATAATAATAATAATAATAATAATAATAATAATAATAAAAATTATATTTGATTTCATTCTCGTTTTTCTTCTTCTTTTATTTAATTTATTAAGGACATTTTATGACGATTACCTTTAATGAAATTAGATTTCTGTAAATTAGTATTAAAATATTAGTTTTATTTATATTCGTGTCATATAAGCGTTTCTTTCAACTTTGGAAAAAAACGAATTTTGGAAAATTATAAAGTAGGACGGGAAAAGCTGGAATCCTTTTATTATCTTTTTAACTTAAAACTAAATTTTTTTTTCTTTCTACTGCTGCATTTCCGTCTGCTTTTGAGTCAATATTTTGCAAGAAAAATTATTCTATCGTTAAAAAAGAAATTTTTATTTATTTATTTTGTTTTAATAATAAGAATATAATTTAAGACTTTGTACACCAACTAGGAAGTTCTAGGAATGTCAATTATACAAGAAACAACAATAGTTAATAACATTATCGCTGTACATTCGGGCAAACGACTCTTGGCAGCATTTTAAGTGATTTTGCATGAATTTTTCGGTAATTGATTTTCATTAAATGTAATCATGTATATTTTTTAATTAATTATTTATTTTACTGTAAAATTGTACTTTTTATATATTATTAATATTAATTAATGAAAACAAAGGATGAACAGTGATGAGAACTTTAAATGTATTTATCCATTTAATATTTTTTTATCATTTCTACTCTCATCAAATGTAATTACACTTGTACACTTATTTAAAAACACTCATTCACATTGACAAAAAAGAAAATTTACCAGCCATCAAGTTTTTTACATTTGAGTCTATGAAGTTGTTAATTTTTGAAAGTATACAAATATTATTAAACTTTGACTGGTTCATTTTTTTACAAAAGAATTTTCTAATAAAAAGGTTTTCTATCCCACAAAAAAATGTATCGACTAAATTAATTTATATATATCCTAACTTTTATTTAAAAAGTTTCACTTAGAAAAACTGGAAAACTTAAAGAATATATTTGAGAAAGAAAAAAAAATTCAAGTACTTTAATTTATACATATATTCTACAGTTGAAAGAAACTGAGAAAAAGAGAACGATCACACCTCGGGCAACTCGTTGGTTATTTTTCTTTTAATTTTTATCAATCAGCATTTTCATTAATTGATTTGTGGTCTTCTCTCACAATCGTTTATTACAATATTTTTTCCTGCTTGTTTTGTTTTCAATATTATTTTGTTTTAATTATTATTATTAATATTATTATTATTATTATTATTATTATTATTATTATTATTATTATTATTTTGTTTTACTTTTTTCATTTATTTATTATTATCATTAGTATTCCCTCTTACTATCAATCAATATGTTAAAATACAAATGTCCACACAAACCACTCTCATTCATTCGTTCTTACAACTTAGTTCAATATTACGTTTTTTTTTGTTTTTTATTTTTCACAAACATACAAATTTATTTAACTTTAAAATAGAAAAAAATCAATGTATGAGGGAAAGAAATAAACTGGACGGGGAGCAGGAGAATGTAAAAATGTGTCAGAAATAAATGGATAAAATACACAAAGAGAAAAAGTGAAGTAATATTCAAGTTATCGTTAGTCACACATATTTTTTTCCTACACATGTAAGTACGCTCACTCTAAGGTAATGGTATGTACAGTAGGTGAGACTCTTACGCGTTGTCTGTCAAAGGAATGAGGTTCTTTTTCCAATTTTTCCTTAATTAATCAATTAATTAATTAATTAATAATTAGTCTAAAATGTCAATTAGTGGTGGAAAATGGAGGAAAGGTAAATCTCGCTCTCACGATCTCAATTCTCTCCCAACTCTCATTTTTTTTTTGTATTTTTTCATCTTATTTTTTTATAACATTCTTTTTTCTTTCGGTTAATTATTTAAGACGTCCTTCCGCTATTCATCATCCTCCTCAGCATCATCTTCTTCCACATCTTCCTCACTCTCGTTCTTAATCGCATTTGCAGGCGCTCCTACTCCCGGCCCGTCCTTCATTTTCTTTTTGTACGCAGTCATTTCCTTTAATGAAAAGTTTCAATAGTTCCACAATTAACGCCACGGCAGATTTGTGACAACGTTCGACTTTATTTGCAACTTTAATCTTTAACTTTAATCTTAAACGTCTAATTTATATTATCAATAAGTATATAGTTATATATAAATATATAGATTGTTTTGTTCATTATAATTATCAAATTAACGTATGGAATAAAGAAAATAATGAAAGAAAGCTAAAAAAACAAGTACATAAAACTAAAATAAATTTGCTTAAACTACAATGTTATTATTGTTAATTAAGAAAGAATATATGATAATAAAAAAAATCATAAATTGTAAAAATTTTCAGCTTCCTTTCACTTTTTTCTATTAAACTCAATTCATAATTAAATTAATTAATCATAGTTGTTATCAATTTTTTGCTCTTTTTTTCTATTTTGTATGTTTTTTTAATCTAAAAGTTTATCAATCCCGATGAGAATAGCGTTGCATCTACTTCTCAGTGAGATAT
The DNA here is from genome assembly GCF_013357705.1 of Chelonus insularis. Taxonomy (NCBI): domain Eukaryota; kingdom Metazoa; phylum Arthropoda; class Insecta; order Hymenoptera; family Braconidae; genus Chelonus; species Chelonus insularis. Next base: position 60,418 of record NW_023276462.1, read on the forward strand.
TTATCGAAATTCTTATCATAAAAATTCTCCCCGTCCTTCCGCCATTTTCTTCTTGTATGCAGTCGATTCCTTTAAAAAAGTTTATGTTCCTCAATTAAAAAAGCATCGCGTTTCATCTTTCTTTATTGTCTCTTTAATATCTTGTAACAATACCGATTTGAATATTATTGATCAAAAAGTCCTTTACTATATTTTTTTTTTATTAAATTTTATCCGATTTAATCTCAATTTTTAATCGATTGAAAACGAATATATATATATATATATATTTTTTTTTCTAATTAATTACTTAATTTGATAATCGAATTTAATTAATTTTCACGAAGAACTTTTTTTTGTCAATATTAAAAATTTTTTCCAATAATTTATGGAGCAAAAGAATGTAAAAAAACGTTTATAATAAAAGAAAATAAGTCAACTGAAAATTTATAAAAAAAGCTTACCCTCTCATATCGTGCTTTGTCCTTTTCTGCCATAGCTTCATATTTAGATTTGGTTTCTGAATCTGCATCAGACCATTTTTTACCTAATTCCTTGGCGATATCACCAACTCCATATTCTGGGTTTAACATCTTAACTTTTCCACGTTCATCATTGCAAAACCAGAAGAAAGCAGACCTATAGAAATAAAGGAAAACCATTAATTATAATTTTTTCAAAGAGGAAAAAATAACTTTAAATAAACAAATAAAATATTCAAATATAAAACGTACAATGATCTCTTGGGCGCATTTGGATCTTTGATGTGTTTGCGTTTCTTGCCTTTTCCTTTTTGATTTTCTCCCTTGGGTGGTGTGTAATTTTGCATTTCTGCATCATATCTTTTCTTATCTTTCTCAGCCATTTCATGGAAACGCTTCTTTTCCTTGTCAGACATTGTCTAAAAAAATTATGGTTGGTTTAGTTTATTCAACTCAATTATTATTAATAAAGCAATTTTATTAGTGATATTAAAGAAAAAATAATTTAATGCCAAAAAAGTGATGTTTTTACCTTCCACCTCATCGCACATTTCCTCGAAAATTCTTGAAAAACAATATTTTCTTCTGGATGCTTTTTCTTATGCTCTTGGCGACATGTTTGAACAAAGAATGCATATGCAGTCATTCGCCCTCTAGGTTTCGTATCTGTTGCTTTTCCTCGCGGCATTTTGTTTATTTGCGCGTTATTCTGTTGAAGATTATTTTGCTGTGGCAGCTGTTGTTGCTGTTGTAGTTGATGCTGTAATGAGTAATAAAAATAAAATAAATCGAGGAACAAGTGCCAATTACTCTATTGAATGAAAGAACTTTTTTTTTTATTTTCTTCTTTCATTATTTGAGTTTATTTTTGTATCATTGTTTAATATTTGCAATATTAAAATATCTCTACAATGTATTGAATTAAAAATATTATATGATATATAAATAACATATACTTTATTATCGATAACGTGAGTGTAATTTCTGGACGTAAATAAAAATTTTTTCCATAATAAAAGAACGCTGTACAATATTACATTCAATATTGTTGTAAAAGGACGATGAATTTTTAAAACATATACATAATATATTCAAGTATGTATAAGATTATGTAATCAATAATCGATCTAAAAAAGTGTAATGTTACAAACTCTGGATATTCTAAAGTTGATACTTCAGTAAAAACAAAAATAGGTGCCTTGAAGATAATAAAAGATAAATAAATAATAAATTTTAACAACTAATCAATTATTGAATTAACTGGCTAGCATGTTAAGAAAATTATTACAAGTCATTGATGAAAGAGTTTTAAAGAAATATATATTTTAACATTTAGCTTATTAAAATAAGTTTGAAAGCTGAATTTCAATGACTTTAAGTTTTATTGTGACGATAGAGTGTCGCTAAAAGCCTATCAATACTCTAATATAATTCAAGGGTTGAACAAAAATGGTTGACGACCTTGGGGCAAATATCTATACTAATATAGATGAGCTAATGTAAAATACAATTTAAAAGTTATTTTAGATTTCATGATTCTTAAAATAAAATCCTGAGATAATTTTGGAGTAAAGTATTGGCAAGTAAACTGACTTTGAATTATTTCCCGAATTAATGTATCGATTAATTAATCAGTGAAGGAATGAATTAGTTTCAAGTATTTTTTTAACAAATTATGAGAAACAATATATATATATATATATATATATATATATATATATATATATTCCATAAGTAAAATAACATAAAAAGTAATTGTGATTAAATAAAAAGTTTTCTAATCAAAAAATTTTTGGCTTTTTTGAAAGCTTATTAAGTTAACTTATGAATTCTTGAAAAATTCTATAAAATATGACTGAACGAAAAGAGGAGGCGGAGGAGAAGTGAATTGCGCGCGGGCACGACCCGGCTTTAACCAGAATCAATAGCGGCCACCGATGGCTGTGCTGAAGAGAAAGAGAGATAGCATCTAAGTAACGGACTGTAGCTAAAAAAAAAAAAAAATTTTTTTCAATATTTTCCAATTTTTATAATTATAATACGGCCAACGAAAATGACTAAATAAGAGCGATGATATTTTCAGGTTTTTCTTTTTTACTTTCACTCAAAGAATGGAACTTTTTGCGTTGTCATCTGCTCCCTTTGAAGACATTTCAAAAGAATGTTTCGACTGGTGAGCCACGTGGAAATTGCGTAGTAGCAACTGCCGCTTTTTTATCTTTATATTTAATGTTTCTTCTTATAAATTTTAGATTAATTTGATTTCAAGTTCAAATCAATGTAAAATAATATTTAGAAAACAATTACTGACTTCAGTAGATAATTAATAAATGATGTTAAGAAATAGGAAAACCTATGATGATATTGAGAGTTTAGAGGCTGAGAGGATAGATATAACGATAGATAAAGAAAAGATGAGGAGGAAAAAAAACGTAGCTGACCCAAGAGAGAGAATAAACCGGTATCTGGAGCCCCGTACACCTTGCTCGTGAGTCTTCGAAAGAGGGAATTTAACCACGAGGCTTAACCAAAGTTGCCCAAATGAATATTAGCGGATTAAGCCGATACGGGAGTTCAATACAAAGTATTTATATAGATTTGGCGGTACTTTTAAGATTAAACCTGAAATACATGTCTAAGCTAATTTTGTAAAACTACGATAAAAAAGAATATCTCAAAAACGCCCTCTTGATAGGACATACCGCGGTCACTTGATTGGACGTTTGTGAAGGCAAATGTTGTCCTTGCATCTGCTGTTGATGAACATTATTCTGTTGTTGTGCGTCCATTACACTACCAGGATACCACCATTGTACACCGGAAGGTGGAGGATTAGGTTGCTGAGAAGCGGCGCCACCGCCAGAACCAGCACCGGAGGTAGCACCAGTTTGCTGACCCATCCTGTAGTCATATCCGCCTCTCATGCAGGTTCCAACAGGCGAAGTAGTCGAAACGGGACTGGATTGTGCGCCGGTGGTAGCAGGGTTTTGAAAGCTGGAGGCCATTTTGTATGAGAATAATTGTTGGGTAGCCGCGGCCGTACTCCTGACAATGTCCTGATGGTGTTGATTCAATTGTTGTTGCGCTGCGGCTGCTTGCTGATTCATTAAGTGTTGATGAAGCGTCTGTTGTTGTTGAGCTTGCTGTTGTGCTTGTTGCATTTGTTGTTGCTGTTGCTGATCAGCATTAATACCAGGCCACCAAGCATTACCAGCGGCTCCATCCTCCCGATTCCCAGGGCTCGACGTTCCCCAGCCACCAGCGGCGGCCGCCGCGGCGACGCGGTGGTGTTCCGACATGTCACGCGCGTCTCCGTCGCCCGATCACCCTGGACGGGACAGTCTCAATGATTTTTATAACTAACCAAAAATACTGAGCATTTAAATAACTAAACTATTCACACAATTTATATACAGACTAATATCGGATGAAAAATGAAAAAAAATGACTTTTTCGGCTTCAACGAAGAAAAACAAAAATGGCTACACACCGGTGCTTAAGGCTACTTCGACCACACCACTGGACACATCCACACGCGCGCACCCTCCCGGGTGTCTCTGTATACACTAAAATATGAACGTATGAGAGGAGAGGACGCTAAGGGGAGGGGGTGTAAAGTGTTTCACGCACTTTTCTATTTCTCTTGCTCTTTCTCTCTCACAGTTGTTCGTCAAGTTGTTACAACGCCACTGTCACTGATGTCTTCTTTTCAACTTTTTTACCTCTTCCACAACACAAGAACTCTTTTAAAATATATGAAAGAGGAAACAGTACTACACTGGATGCGGTCTACTCGACGCTACGCTCAACGGCTCAACGCTCGGTCCGTTCCATGGCCAGACGGGTGGCGGCGAACGGGGAGGGGGTGGCTCGCCCCTTCTTTCTTTCTCACTCACTCCCTCTCTTTCTCAACTTCCCCACTCGCTCCTAAATATTATTCCCCTCTTTCTTCAATAATTTTAATTATTTATTCAACTACCCCATTAAATTTTCATTTTTCAACGCATTTTTTATCTCCCTTTAGATTTTTCTTCTACTCCTTATCGGCTCCGTGCTTCCTCTTGGTCTTCAGCATAAGATCTTTGTATACGAAAATGCTACGTAAGAATCCCGGTTTCAAAACCACAAGCCCAAGCTTTGAGAAAGATAGCGTTAAGAATGAGAGAGAAATAATGTGCGCGCGCATATCAAAATGCTTCTCTCTTTCTCTCACGAGCTTACTAGCCAATCATAAAGAAAGAAATTCAAGTGGGGATAAATTGCAACGTTGCCACACAGTACTCTCACTCGACCGTTCACAAAGAAAAGTTCGATCGTCACGACCAATCGTAGTTAAGTAAAATCAACGAGACGATGGCGGGAGTAAAACAATGCGTAAAACATGACAACGTTGCCTAGAACTAACTAGAAGAAGAAAGAGAACCTTCCTTCCGACTGGTATTTTCGAGACGCCATGAGCGAGAAAGAAAATGAGATTTATTATGAAAGGAAGATGGGAATAAGACATAGAATATGGAGAGACACGAACAGAAAGAGGGTCTCTACCCTTGAATTTACCGAGGTCAACTTTCCAAATAAAATTGAGCATTGAGGAAAAACAACTGTTTACGATTTTTCGTTGGTCATAAAAATATAAACTTTTTCTTGGTGTCCTCCAGTATTCTATATCTTTTTTTATTGATCGAGATAATCATTTAATTTTTTTTTTTTTGTTAATAAGTAGGATTTTTTTTTCATCAAAAAATTAAGTGATCATGTTATTACGTATATACAGATGGAATATTTAGTGATATAAAATTCATGAGAAAACTAATTCCACGAGTAGCGTACTCGAACAAAAAGCAAATTTTAAAAATATGAGAACATCGTTTTTTTCCTCTCTTTCTTCATGATGAAGCCGAAGCAACGGTGGGGAAAATATAGAGGAAGAGGAGAAAGAGAGGAGGAGTAGCGGAGGTGCCAGGCGGGAGCTTGAAGTAAAGGCAACGCGGCGAATCGAAGGGGAAAAGAGGGGAAGAGAAGAAAACCGGGTCCGGGTCAATAAGACGCGAAAGAGGCAGAAAGCAAAGCGGACATTCCCAGGACTAAATAACAAACAAAAATTTGAAGGAAAATTGGGGAAAAAATTTTTAGAATAATCATTTAAAAATATTTACATTAAAAATATTATCTAATATTTAAAATAATACACTTGAAATATAAATAAATAGAAAGCTTAAACGTCAGTGTTAGTACATACATAAATGTTTATAGGATCAAAAAATTGGAAAAAATTAGGCTAACGGCGCTCACAAAGTGAGAGGATTTTCCGTTACCGAGAAAACTATACCAATCGCATTAAAGATTAAACGATCTTGTACGTAATGAGCCGATCTTTCACGACCAGTATTCGAGCGAGAAACAAAAGGTACATAATATGCCCGCGCATATTTCAACACCACTTTCGATAGCCATATTACCTACAAAGACCCCTTTTTTATGTATAAAAATATATGGAAGCATCCCCCTTGCAGTTTATTATTTTTTTTCTTTTCAACATGTGGTGTAACAGTCAGTTGTGTGTTTTAGATTATAACGGTTTGTCTCAATCGAAACGCGCAAAATACTTAATGAGTAGTTTAATATTTTTTTAAGATAAAAATCATGAAATTTAGTGTAGATGATAAGATTTTAGAATTAGTCTGTTTCCACATTTATGTTATGTAATGTAAAATATAAAATAATAAGAATTGATAATAATGAGAGAATACGGAACATGTGGCGCAGTGTAATGTAATTTATAACAGGGGTGGACTAAAGAAAAGGGTCGTTGCTACAGTGCAATTTATTTCTGCTTTGCAGCCGGCTTTTGCACGGAACATTGGACTTACTTATTTTTCTCCGAGAGATTTCAAGAATTCATGGTATATAAGAAAAAATTTGACCTGAACAGGTTAAAATATTCGAAGGATATAGTAGTTTGAAGTTTTACATTCGTAAGGTATTTAAAGATTCAAATATTTAGCATAGCTATTTACTTTGAGACTTAATGATCAGAGTTATCCTAAAATCTTCAGGTAATTGCAATAAATGTACAAACGGATAATAACAACCCAAGGTCCCTTGGATAGGTAGTCCAAATCCTCAGTCACAATGTTACATTGTTATAAAATATTAAACAGAGTTGCCTTTTAGCAATGCGGGTAGGCATATTTTCTCAGAAAATTCAAGTTTAATTTGTAAAAGTATCGGAATGTAACGGTTTAAACCGCCTTAAGTTATTGCGATATGAAAGAAATTTTTTGTTGAATCAACATAGTCTTATAACTTTTGTTAATTATATTCTTAAAAATAAAAATATCGATTACTTATCAATTTTCAATTAGAAATAATGTAAATAAACACAACTATTTTTGAAAAAAGAATGAAGAAAAATACGATAACGTTAAAATTTAATGTCCAGAATCAAGAAAATGATATTTAAAAGAATATATACTCCGGATGTGAATGCACCTGCATAATTGCCGAGGACATTGGTAATGCCTCGAAAGCTGTTTATTGGCTGATGAAAGTGGCCGTTATATTTCTATGTTATTTCGACAATTAATTATTTGTAATTAAATTATGAATATTGATTAAACAAGTTATTGATAGGTAAAAAGTTCAATTTTTCCAAAAATCAACAGAAAAATTGATTATTATAAACATAATCTTAAAATGAAATATTTAAATAAATAATATAATTTTATATTTTTAAATTCTGTTGAACTAAAAATTGATTACTTTTGCTATGTATATTTACTATAAGAGCTTGTCATATTTTTTTAAATATCTAATTCACTAGAAGCAGTGAGTAAACATTTGATTTACAGAAAAAAAAAAAATCTATAAAATAAAGAATAAGTTATCGATTTTCTATAAAAAAAAATGATTTTAAAGTAAATCATAGCTTTAATTTTTAAACAAAGTCACAGATAAATGTTTAAATTTGCAAAAAAAAATCATGTACATGTAGTAATAATATGTATGAGTAAATAAAGAACAATATAAAAGAAAAATTAATTAAGAAAAAAATACTTTGAAATTTTGGCGCGTAAACACTACAGCGTCTCTACCCGCCATTTTGCCCTTCCCCCTCTAACGATGTCAAATATATATGTATCTCAATAAAAACATTATATTTACTACCCTTATTGACCTTAAAAATACTTTGAAAAGACTTTTTTATCAGACACAATTATAAACAGATGACACGAACTATTAAATCCATGGCAAAATGTCGGTTTTTTTATAAAAATTAAAATAGAAAACTATTTTATTTCATACCTTTGTTGTTAAGTTTCACAGCACAATCGGTTAAATTTCACTCGTTCACTGAATAACACCAATAATAAACGAAAAAATAAATAAAAGAAAAAAAAATTTTAATAATTTAAAATTTTTTTTCTGATGAAATAAAATGCTAGAAAAGTAAAAACTTCTGAATGCTTCGTCGCAACGTACGGAAGTCTAATCGTAATTCCGTCGTTCTCATACACTCTTCCCTGGCAACCTCTTGTCCTCCCTCCACAGCGTCGTGAGGAAAAAAGGCCGCCCCTAAAAGCACAGGAAAAAACCGCCCTCGAGCCTTTCGAAAACTTTGGCTTTGTTCCTTGATATTTTCCCGAACATCCGTACTATTATGGTAAAATTTACTCAATCTCTATAAATGATTGCCCAAGCTACAAAGCAACTCGTAATAAGAGGAATATTGTAAAATAAAAAAAAATGGCGTTTTAACAGCATCAAAATTTGCAAAAATTATACTCGAAAACACAGGATTGACTGTCGAAGTAAAATATTAAAAAAGTAGAAGGTTATTTATGGAATCTTAATGGTCAGCATTGACACTTGCGGTTAGGCGGGAAACACTAGAAAAAAAGTAACACGGAATATCTACAAAATTAGCCAACAGCTTGCAACTCGATGACTGAAAGTCATTGAAAAAATGGAGAAATATTAGATTTATAATGTTTAAAATATGGATATTAATGAATAAAATAGATTACTCAAGTATTTAAATAGATAGGGATTAGTGTTATTACATAGCATTATACGTATTCCGTATGCCTATAGCCTTATGCATAGGATAAAGCAACAAACAGGGCAGCCTTGATAGCTGTGTAGCACGTAATGGAGTCTAATGGACGCTTCAGTCAAGCGACATTTTGCCAGTAGATTTTTCTAATTTCAAATACAACTAAGAAATATATTATATTTAAATAATAAAAATAATAATAAATATAAATTGATTACGAGTTGACAATGATAAATCACTTGATTATGACGTTATATGGCAGCCATTTTTCTGCTGACGGTTTGGAAATAAATCGTTGGGGCAGCCACAGCTCTCACCGTACGTCGTTAGCCCGGGGAAAATGTCTAACACAAAATTGCTTCACCTCGTTATTACACTCACGTTAACGCGATAAACTGTTGCGCGTACAATAGACACATAAATAATTGACTCAATAACGTTTATTCGATGTCGTGTCATACGACTTTTCGGGTAAATACATGCGATTTTTTCCTTACCTGGACAGTTGGCTCTACAGCTAAAAGGATTCTCTCGGGCTTCGAATATCGCTAGGCCCCACGCCACTTATGCGGCATACAACGACAGTACAAGCAAATCACGCAAGCTCATTGGTTTATTTCAGATAAGCCGCAAAAAGTAAGCCAATCAACAGTCACCTTTTACCTTTTCGTACGTTTCTTTTTCGACGATCGTAGTGCCCCCACCACGCTAAACTTTGTCGTTCTCCGTTTTGATTTACTTCAGCGCGGGAAAAATTATATCATTTATTTTTATCAAGTTTTTACAACTCAAATTACTACTCACTCATTAGATCTTCAATCAATTTGATTTTAATTATTGAAATAATAAATTTATTGATTATGTTATGAGCTTTTAAAAAACAAAAAGTAATGAAAATAATAATGCTTTAAACAACTTGTCATTGAAATGGGGTTACTTGGTCAAGGTGGCGCCACATACCTACAAAAAAGATGTACCAACGTTTAAATAATTAATTTTCATAAGTAATCTACTTAACACAGATGTACATATTTTTAAATTCCAAACACATACTAATACAGTTTCTCATTGAAAAATTTTCAAAAATTATAAAATCAATAGTTACTGAATAAGAATATATCAAGAGCTTATATTTTTACTAAACAAAATAAATTGTGATATTAGTAATATCAATAAAATGAATGAAAGAAATTAACATTTCTCGACGAATTAATATTATACATAATTACATAAAAAATTTTTTAGAATAATAATTTTTTAAAAATTCATTGTTATATAAAAATATTTGCGATTGGTTAGATTTTCAAGACGATTGAATTTTCAACCAATCATCTCGTTATCGTGACATAATAAATTTCATGATCTTGAATTTTTTGTTACGCAGTTGTCAACTCTGTTTAGATGTTGCACACATTGATAATAATTTCACCTATTTTATCTTACTCACACATTGAAAGACATTCTAATATAGTCTCTGTAGAGCATTTCAGCAGTGGTCTTGATGTCGTCACACGCCCGTTGTGGTCAACTCCAGTAAACGAAATAAAGTGTAAATAAATAAAAATCATTCAAGTTTTTGTGAATATATTTTGTGAACATTTCGGTTGTTTTTTGATAATTTTGATAGAACTAATTGAAAAATTATTATTTTCGCTAAATCCGGCGTGTTTAAAGTGAAAAAGCCATACTGTAATCGATCTTGTGATATTTTCAACGTTAAACAATTTGTAGAACGTTTAAAAAAATTTGCTTTTCTCTTATTTTTCTTAGAAAGTGACATTTTCGTGTGATTTAATATATTAAAGAATAATTTTTAAATATTGAAATGATTTTTGATAAGTTTCATGAATTTATCCTCGGAGATACGGAAAGATAATCGAGCATTGTAATTTCAATTAATATTGTAAAAAATATTTACATTCTTAAAATAAAAATAGTACAGAACAAAGTTTGAAAAATGAATGGATTTAGTACTGGTGAAGAAGATTCTCGGGGGGCAGCTGATCAGATTTGTTGTCTTGTCGATGAAGGTGAAAGATGCACAAGAGCAGCTGGTAATGCATCTTATAGTAAACGAATACAAAAAACCGTGACTCAAAGACGTCTAAAACTTATTTTAGACCACATGGTAATTCATTGCAATTCACAATATGTCTAGTAATTAATCATTTCATTTTTCAATTGATTATAAATAAATACAGTTTTAAAAACCTATAAAATTGCTGATTATTTTTAGTACTGAAATTATTTGCATATTTCTTTTAACACATAAATTAAAGTTTATTTATTTATAATAAAACATATATTTTTCTCATATTCCAGGCAAGACACACTTACATATGTGACTATCATAAACAAGTGATACAATGTGCAAGATCGAAACAACAACAAAGAAGAAGAAAAGACTCTGAAGAAGATTCAGGCGAAACTGACAATGATCTTCCTGATGTTGATCTCTTCCAATTACAAGTGGGTACACTCCGAAGGTACAAAAGACATTACAAAGTACCTGCTAGGCCTGGACTAAATAAAGCTCAACTTGCAGACGTAAGTAAATAATTTTTTAATCATTGAAGTTTCAGTCAACTAACAATATATTGATGTTTAAATATATTTTTAGATATTAATGAAACACTTTAAAACAATTCCGGTTGCTGAAAAAGAAGCATTAAGTTTCTTCTTTTACACTGTAAAGACGAATGCGAATAAATTGGATCAGAAAAATGGATTGACTAACGATACTACATAACTGAAGGAGTTTTTTGTGAACTATAATTTTTTAAACCATATTCTTGAATGATTAATTAATTATAAAAATAATTGTAATTACAATAAGTTCACATTTAGTAATATCCATTGCGATTATATGTTAATAAGTATAGTGGAGAGATAATTACAAATTAATTGTCTTTTTAAATTGTTGAACGTAAATATTTTATATAAAATGAATCAGAGTGTAATAAAATATATTATATTACATTAGAACCTATTGATGATATTTAAATTTTTATAAAAATAATTTTTTTTATTTACCTATTAATTCATTTACAGTAAATCTGCTTTTGACAATGTTCCTGTTGCCTCTTCTTCACTGTCACTCAAAACTGTGATTAATAAAATTAGTCAATTACATGGTCATTCAGAAATTTATTATTCTTTTATTAATATGAATAAAAGTAATTACCTATATCATCAATAATTTTTGGTTCTTTCTTTACGATTTTTAATTCTTGAACTTCATCCATTTCTTCATCACCGGATGTATCAGATACATTCCAAGTATTTTTCCCTCCTTCTCCTATACTGAATCCCTGCAGCATAAATTTACATGATTAAAATTATGTGATAGGTCAGTATTTTTGTATTATAATTATATTTACAATTTGAGAAATTAATGCTGCTGATCCTTTTCCTATTTTATAAATCTTAGAATCATCTACATCTTCCTTCATGTCTACATATTCATCATTACTTGTTACACTTTCATCGTCATCTTTCATTTCATTTTTGACTTCATTTTTTGTTCCATTACTATACACATTCCATTTTGATAATTTAATGTGAATTCTTTCGCTCATCATTGTAGTAATTTTGTCTGTAGTAATGATGTTTTCAAAGTTGCAAACTGCTTTGAGTTCTTTTTTGTATCTTAAAAAAAATGATAAATTCAATTATTGTTTGAATGTTTTAATAATATTTATCCAATAAATTAAAGATATCCGCAATTTTATACCTTATTTCAACGTCTGTTTTTACCGCTTCTCGTATAAGTTTAATTAATTCAATAGCATAATTCGATGCATCGTGAACAACTGATGATATAATATCAGCTGAAACCCCACTTTTTTCCGTATGATCAAAGTGAAGACAGCAAATTTCTTTGTAAGCATTTAAACCAATGGTCAATTGTGTTACTCCGAGTCTCTCTTCTATGTAAGTGGGATCTTTAATGGTTTTACCACTAAAAAACAAAATAACAATAATTTTTCTATTGTTTCGAGGTAAAAATTAGGAAGTAAGAAAAACAATTATCATAATTGATATACTTTTCAAACGTTGTAAAAGATACACAGACTGGGTGGTGAAATAGAGTTAAAGGTAGTGGATCCCGCTCCGAAAACGTATGTATAATTATTTCATCACCAGTAGAAGTAACGTCTGGACGATGGAAGTGAGATAAAGCTGCTAAGGTTGCAATACAAGCACAATCTACAAGATTTCCATCATGGTTAATTATGTTTACATCAACTCTTATATTCCAAACCTATAATGATAGGAATTTCATTTAATTAATTTTTTATTTTTCAGTCTCTATTAATAAATAATTACTTGTAACATAAATTAAACATTTATTATATAAATATAACTATTGAGGAAATTACTTTTTTGTCAGCTACAATACAAAGAGCTTCCAAATCAATGCATCTAGAGTCTTTGAAACACATTTCTAATAGTCTAGTGATTAAAACTCCAGCATCACTTTGTCTTCCAGCTTCAAAATGTGCTGCAGCCAGTGGATTCAATTCAACATTGATGTACAAAATTCCTTCATTTGGTCGAGATAGTTTTGGTGGTTGAATATCACAAGAAACATTCACTAAAACTCTGGAAAATTAAAACAAAATATTTTCATTTTCATTGATAAAAAAAAAAAAAATAATAATTAATGATCCTAACAAAATTATACTTTGTTTGTCCTAAAGAAGCTAAACAACATCCCCATTTGGATCCAAAGTGAAGTTTTACCGGTCTAGCTTCAAGTAAACTTCTTCCATCAAGTCTCTGAAATAATTTACTTATTTAATTTAATATTGACAAAAAACAAAAAAAAAAAAAAAATTATGTACTCACAATATTCTCCAAAAGAGCAGTATTTATAAATTTTCTTTCACACTTTGATATTAGAACTTCTTTCATTTTTTATTGTTTGTTTTGAAAAGTATTCTAATTGAAGGAATTTTAAAAAGTAAGGTTAGATTGACACTACCCACGTGATGAGAAAAAGAAACTGACGAAATAGTTGTGTGGTAATAAAATATTGAATAATTTTATATTTAGGTAATTAAATAATAATTTTACTTGAAATTAAATTGCTGATAATTATTAATTATTACGTTCGGTTATAAAATAAAAATTACATATGTGCTATAATATTTTTTGTTTTCGTTTTATTACAGTTCCTTCGATTTGTGAAGCCTAGAAAAGGTTATTTAATCAAATTTTAATATTTATATAAACTTGAATATCAGAGGTATAATCACGATCAAAAAGACTTGAAAAATGTCAGATATATTTGGAAGTTCATCCGGCTTAGATAATCCACCCCCAAATAAAAGTGGTGCAATTGATTCTGAACTAGACAATTTTCTTACGATAGAAAAACAAAAAATACAATTTAATGCTCAGGTAAATTTAAAAACAATGACATATTATATACATTGTGCCGATAATTAATTACAAAATTGGCATAGTAATAAATTTGATAAATTTGTAGATTCATGAGTTCAATGATTTTTGTTGGGACAAATGTGTGGATAAACCAGGAACCAAATTGGATAGCAAGACTGAAACATGTCTTACTAATTGTGTTGATAGATTTATTGATGTATCACTTTTAGTTACGAGCAGATTCGCTAAATTATTACAAAAGTCAGCCAATAGCATGTGATTATAATAAATGGGTCGAAAAAATATACTGCTTTAGTAATTTAAAAAATGTTATCGAATATTTTATTAGAAAATCACTTTAAAAAATAAATACTAAATTATTATTTTTACAAATATTTTTATTTCCTAATAATAAATTACAATTAGCACAATATATTTTAACTTACAAACACCATATGTTGATTTGTTCAATATATATTTATATATGTATATATATATATATGTATACATATATATATATATATATATATATATATATATATATATATATATATATATATATATCTCTTGTGTAAACATTTAATGTAAAAATAATAGAAATGTTATTTTTAATTAAGTTTGCATTAAAAAATCTTTGATTTAAACTTGTAAAGATAATTGAATTCATATTTTTCTTTTAATATTAATTACTTCTAATTTATTACTAATTTATCTAATGCAGACTTACTTGTACCTCGTTATACAATCGGTAATAGTAATTGTAGTAATACCAATAATTATAAAATAACTTTTCTAATAACAATATGGTCTTTGAGGCAAACACATATTATAAAACGCATCTTTCCTCCAAAATTCTTTACCTTTCCATGCACACATTCCTTTCGTTATAACTTCATTTAAATTATCTGATCCTTCGTAATGAGGATCTAATATTAACCAATAAGGCTGTTTATTTTCTTCATCGTAGCTTACACCTAAAATTGTATGAGCCAACACACCACCACCTAAATATAAAAAAAAAATTTAAGCATTTTTTTTAAAAATAATAACTAATAAATTTAATAGTTGGAAATGAGTTAATTAATTAACTCACCAATCATAACTGGAGTTCCTTGATTATCAAAGTGTTCTCTAAGATCATCAATTAAATTGGGCATATCTTTACCATTGGAAGCACATAATACTTTAACTGAAATATTTAAAAGTA
This sequence comes from Chelonus insularis, assembly GCF_013357705.1. Lineage (NCBI taxonomy): Eukaryota > Metazoa > Arthropoda > Insecta > Hymenoptera > Braconidae > Chelonus > Chelonus insularis. Next base: position 75,530 of record NW_023276462.1, read on the forward strand.
TTTCTAAAACAAATCCAACTTCTGTTGATCCAATCCACTGATTAGACCCGATGAATTTGGGCGCTTTATCGCCAATATCGACTAAACATTTTTGAATATCACGATGAGAAGGTATAGGTTTATCAGTATACCCTTGAAGCCTGTAAAAATCAAGGAATAATGATAAAATGATTTATTTATATCAAAAATATCACTAATAATGAACTCTTTAAGGTAGTTCATTCACTCCGGGCCGTATCAAAAGACCCAGACTTACTCTTTTAGGAACGATACGATAAAACTTAATTTTTTTTTTACAGAATATTTGTTATAAATGCATTTACATTATATAATTTTTTGACGAAAATTGAAAGAATCGTTTTTGAATGAAAGTTAAAAAACCTAATCTTGTAGTCAATTATTATTGGTTTAAATGGAGAGAAAAGTGAACTTTGATTTCAAATAACTCGAGTTCTAAACGGTGAATCGATTTTTTTCATTACAATGAACGTTTTATTTTCTAATAATCTTTAATTCTAATGTAGTAAATAAAACCTAAGAAAATATTAATCTCGATCGAACTACCTTAATATTAAAAAGAAATATCTTACTTGAACCATGAAAATATCGTTTGTAATGATCGATATGCACAGCCCCAACCACTATCATTAAAATTGTCTTGCTCATAATGATAGTAAGAGTAAAGCCCACTAACCAGACTAGAATTAGTTCCTAATAAATGTTTAATAAGTAAATCTCCATAAATTTTAAAATATTGATATTTAGTTGATTATTTATGTTTTTTGTAATAATACCTAAGTGTGATTTAATTGCTATATGTGGTTCAATAAGAGGTTCATTTGATTTAAAATCACTTGAAAATCTTACTGCATTTCCTTTCCTGAAATATGGTCGACTCAGATCCAATGCAAAGACATTATGTAAATTTTTTCTGTAGTCTTCTATAATAATAAGTTTTTTTTAGCCAATTTGGGGTAACAAAAAATTTTTTCAATTAAATTATAAACATAAATACTTACTTGTTTTTTCAGAAGAAATATCAGAATAAGCTATTGTAAATAAATGATCAAAAGATGGTAATTTAAAATGGAGAACTTCAGGAACTCGTAGTACATTTTTGTTTTCATTTATTTGCTCCATAATAGATCTTTCAATAAGTCGAAGAGATCGGCAGACAGATTCCACAAGAATTGAGTAAACTTGAGTAGCAGTAATGTTATGACCAATTAAAGAAAGTGTGTCAATATTAAGATTGAAATGGTAACTTTCAAATGGTAACTTGATATGTTGAACAACTGGAGCATATTTTTGTACATCTTCTGGATTATTTTCATTTGTTATTCTCATAAACATGTTGACATCAATCACATTGATAAAGCCAGAATATTTAGTAGAATTATTTAAAGATTTCAACATTGAAAGTTCTCTTGAATCACTGTCATTATCCATGAGGAATGTATTACTTTGTGGAAAATAGAATCCTACTGCACCTGAAGCGATCTAAAATAATGTTAAATGAATAATATAGTAAATGATTAGAATTAAAGCTAATTCAAATACCATATAGTTACATTTTTTCTCGTTGACTGAAATATCTCAGTAAAATCAGATTTTTCGGTAATTATTGGTATGACTGTTTTCAATCTAATATAAGAAAATTTATCTTCAAATAATTCTGTGTCAATAAATTCCAGTTTTCCAGCACATTTTAATTGTTCATGGATGTAATAAAAGGCTGAGATTCCGTTATTACGTGAATACTTGATTAATAACGGATTATCTGTGACATCAATATCCTAAAAATAAAAACATGTATTAAAATAAAGACGTTAAAAATTTATTAAATTGTTAAAACAATGATTTAAGACAAGCTAATACCGTGAAAGCATCAGGAATCTTTTCTTCAGATTCTTCAACAAATAACACTCCACAAAGATCAATTTCTGCGGGCATATTTAGTTGAAGATCAGCTGGCATAATTGCATTATTTTTTTCTTTACATCTTTCTGAATCTTCTCCTTCCTCATTTATATTTTGATTTTGATTTGGTTGCGGTTTTGGATTGAGTACAAAACTTAAAATTGTCAAATAATTGTCATACATAACACCAAAGAGTCTTCCAGTGATTGGGTATCGTAAGCTTTTTAATTTCTATAAAAATAATATATCGATTCAATTAACAATACAATAACCTACAAAATCTATTGTTATTATTATTATTATTATTATTATTATTTATAAAGTATGTTTATAATTTATATTATTAATTTAAACATTAAACTTCAAGGTTAATTTTAGAGCACTTGTTAAATACGATAAATAGTACTTACGGAAATAACTTGCAAAGAGATTCGTACTTTTGGCGGCATAATGATTGAATAAATTTTTGTTAATTGTTATATAAATATAAAAATTAATATTAAAAATATAATTACACCATATGGGCTTTTAATTTATGAATATCACATTTATTTATTTTGGAAAGTTTTCTAACTCACGTTGTCGCCGCTAGAGATAAGAGTCAATATGCCTGATCAGGTTCTATAATATTTTGAGTATTTTTTAATAAATTGATGAAATTCAATAACAAATGTCTTATACAATTACGATGATTTTTATATTGTAAGTGTTAATGTCATGAGAATGAATATAATTTTAATCATTTTATGTAATTTGAATGTTAGATATTCTCAAAATTTAGTTAACAAAATAGTTATTAGAGGGCTTACTGGATTTATACAGTAGTGACATTATTCTTCGAACAACTGAACAAATTAAATGGGGATGCTTTCTTTTTATACGCGAATATATTTCTGATTTTGGCGTGTGTTTGTGCACATGGGTATACATTTAGAGTTTTGCAAAGCGTCGTCGAGTGAAATTTAGTCAAGTATTTGTGCTTATGTGGTGTTTGTATAATAGGTTACTCTGTGCTCTAAAAATGACACTTTTCGTTATTTTAGTTGATTATTTTTATTTGTAAATTCAAATATTAATGTGTTAACTTAGAAAAAGTTTATGTAGAAAATTGTGTTTAATACATATTTCTCATTGACTTATATTTTGAACATTGAAATTTCATAATTTAAAATTAATTGAAAGAGGTTATGATCTCGACAGTTACTTGAGTTCAACCAGATATCACAAATGTTTACTTTTCACTGCATTTTTTCACAATATTTTAAAGGTTGTCCATTATTTAATATTTTTATAAATAATTTTTTTTTTCTCTTTACATGTTTTTAAACTGTTTTTATTATTTCAATTATTATTTTTGTCAATTAAAATTTGTTTTGACATCTCGGAAACCTGAACACGATTTCGGGAGAAAGTTTGTCCAAAACTCACATCAATTTATTTAATTGGCCGTAAAAAGCTCAATGAAATTTTTTATTACAACAGAATTTTGCGAAATGATGGATGAAATATGACGCCGTATGTTCCTGGAGGAAAAAGTCCATGATGATGGGCACTACCTCAAATTTAGAAGAAGCTTACCAACGAGCTCAGGTAAAATTAACCTCAAATTATGCCGAATTTATAAAAACATTTTTAAAAAGTAATGTATTGCTTTTGCAGAATATGATAAATCAAGTATCCAAAAATTGGAAAGATGGACAACTGGAGAAACCTTCTCTCCAAAAAGGTCTTCAGGGCCACTCAAAACACAGTATTCATTCACGACTTACGAGACTCTACTTTGAGGAATTGTCGAAAGTTCCTCATGCCACTCCGGACTCTGTTTTGGTAATAAATTACTTTTTCATACTAAATAACATTTACTACACATTATTTGATTATGAATTATGTTGGAGAAAATGTTTTTATCGTTAAATTGTATAAATAACATTAATTATTTATAACCTCAAAAGAATAATCTGGAGAACGAGTGTGATCTTCTGGGACGGTTGGTGCAACGGGAGGGTTTACATACTTTAATTGTTAATCTTTATGCTGGTAACAAAGGATACTCATTAGCAGTAAGAAATATGTAAGTATTTCAATCGAAATTATCCAATAAATATTGTGTTAAACTGTTGACATAACTGACATGATATCTTTTCAGCGACAAAAGGAATGAATTTGACAAGAATTATTCACTGTCAGAAACCCAACTGATGGGATATGAACAAGGAGAATTATTGTCATGTATAGATAATGGTCAATTACCAGCAATGTTGGCTGAACAGTTAGAACCCAGTTATTCTCATCTATTCTATGATGGTTGCATAATTGCCGAAGTTCGAGATTATCGGAAAAATTTATTCCACGGCAAACCAGATGTTCATCATGTTCTTTTGAAACCTACAACTCAAAGTATTTTATCAGATGTTTCAACGTTAACAAGCGATGGTGAATGGAGTCATGAGGAGCGATTACTATTGGAGTCTAGATTAATAGAAGCGACTCAAGGTCCATTATGTTTAGATCCAAATCCAATTCCAAGTTTGGCATCTACGCGAATACGTCAATCACGTTCTCTTTTAAGCGATCATCAACTTCAACGACAAGCCAAAAAGTTTTCCCAAGTCACGGTGAACCGCAAGAGGAAATTGGAGCAATTAGCACAACCAGAAGGTTCAACAATACAAGATTTAATGCAGCGTATTCGTGCTAAAAGAGGACAACCGATCAGCACTGCCTGCCCAGCACCATCATTAAATACTCCTCCACTCTTACCACCTAGTAGTCCAATTGATGTATTAAATTACGCCAAGGCATATGAGAGACCTCGAGAAACTAAAGACTGCCTTCCTCAACTTATTGAAGAATATATTTTAGAAACAGAAAGAGGTCAAGGTAGAGTTTATCACATAAAATTATCAATTCTACAAAGACCATCAAATTCTGAATATTTAGGGGAGCTTTATGTTGATCGAGACTATCGAGAAGGAGAAAAGAATGGATCAGCATGTAGATTTACTCTAGGGACAAGAGTTCAAGCCAATCATTATATGCAGCAATTTACAGAAATTTTTACAGAAGAAGGTCGAAAAAATGTAAGAATTAAACACGTGGTACCGGGCCAACCAGCAAGAGTTACTTGTACTCCTGGAATGCAGAGAGCTCAAGCCCAAGCTCAATTAGCTCAACAGCTTCAACAAGCTCAGTCACAACAAGCAGCCCAGCAGATTATTTCTCGAGCTCAAGGACAACTAAATAACCTAGCGGGTCTAGCATCAATAAAAGCTGAACAACCTAGTCATGTTGTAGTCCAAGGAATTGAGTCTGTTGCAAATGGTTTACCTTCAGTTTCTGATTCTAATATAAACACCAATTGTGATGCTAATCCAAACGGTAGTGGTATATTAGTATTCAAACAGCCAGCAGCAAATACAAAAAACGTTCCTGTACTTCAGGCACAACTATCTGGTGAGTCTAGTAATCAAGGAGAATTTAAGAAACATTCTAATCCTGCAATCAGTGCACTAGTTACTTCATTAATGAATTCAGCTCAACAATTTCAACAACAAGCTGCTGCCAATGCTGCCGCAGCCGCTGCTAATGCTGCTGCCGCAGCAGCTGCTGCGATGAATAATAATGTTCAGCAACAGCATCCACAACAACCGGTTAAAAATAGTAATGCTGCTATTTTAAGTCTTTTAAACAGTAGTCCTGCCAATTTGAATCCACAAAAGAACCAAACAAGAAGAATATCCCTAAATGCTTCTCTCAATTCACGAGTCATTGGACACGGAAACGTAATTACTGTGCCCAGTTCATCAGGCCAAGTAAGAGTGAGTTTCAGCTCTGCTCTACCAAGTCAATTGGCTGGAAAACAACAACCTGTTAAAGCCACTGCGGTAAGACTTGCAAGAGTTCAAGATAACACATCAACACTCGGTCTCTCAGTACCTGGACTTTCTGCATTATTAGCTGGTACTCCATCAGCTGATAATCCTATTCCGAATTTGAACAATGCTTCGTCTTTATTAGAAAGATTGACTTCTTCAAGTCAAACGACCCAACCGAGTTCTATGACTAGTCCACCACCCACCAATGTTAGCCTTCAGGGAGTTAATCTTACTAGTCTGCCAAACTCTATCAATGGTCTTCAAAATGTTCAAGTATCATTCCCTGGACTATCACAATCTATTACGATGCCAATTAATGTTTCTGCTGCTACTGCTTCCGTTACACCGTCAGGAGTAATCGTATCTGTTCCCATTTCTACTGGAACAAACATTTGTACTACTGTTTCTAGCGTATGTAGTTATATTATTCAATTATATTTTTCAAGAAACTCTTCTATGTGATAGCTTGTTGATGATTATTTTTAGATGGTTGCTGCTACAGTTGTTACAACAGCGGTTGCGGGATCAAATCCAACAGTGGTGATAGCTAATCCTGCCAATACTCATTTATCATTACCAATCGGTATGATTTTTTAAATTTATTGTCAAATAACAGCATGGATTATTTATTATTTGTATATCATAATTAATCATTCATTGATTAAAAATATTCAATTGACTTTGGTTTTTTTTTGAAATTAATTAATTTAATTTTCTCATTACAGTTTATTTCTTTTATTTATATTATAATATTAACATATATATATAAATTAATTCTACTAACTTTCAACAAAAAATAAGTTCAACGAATTGATTTATTAGTTCGCTTTGCAGCTCAACTAATCCCTTCAGGTGTGAAAGGACTTACTCATCAGAATATTCGGAATACAAATGCTGTCACACTCTCTCAGGTATACATGATTTTTTTTTATTTTTTATATTTTTTTTTTTTATTCTGTTATTATTGTAATTTTATTAGTGTTATAACTATTTTCCTTTTTTACAGGGAGGACAAGCAATTCAACTTGTGGGATCTCAGCGTCCGCGCCTCAATCAAATGACGCGGCAAGTTCAACCGAGTCAAATGAAATCTGCAGTTCTTCCTAATCAATTAGTTACAGTTGCCAAATCAGCTGCTGTTAACCAGCTGATTCTCTCTGGTAATAAGCAAGTTTTAACTCCAATTATGGGTAAGTTTGATTTCAAATTTAAATTGAATTGATATATGTTTAAAAATTGTTATTATTATTAATTTGGTGTTAATATAATAATTCACATAATTAGATTATAAAATTTTCATTGATTATAATGACATTTACAGCAACTAAACCCGTGCTTATGGCGACCCAAGCGACGCCGTCTTCCCAAGCTGTACCTGCAAATAAACACACACTCCTCACAAAATCTTTGCACGCGAGAACTGGAGTAAACAGTCAAGTAAATCCTCAGGCTCAAGGAATTAACGTTGCTAGTCTATCACAGCAACAAGTAATAGCTTTATAAATAATTAAATTTTTTAAATTATCAATTTCAATTTTTTTTCAATTCAATTATTTAATAATTCCTTTATTTTTGACATTCTATTTACTTAAAAGAGATTGTTTAAAAATTTATACAGTTGAAATTTTAAAAATCTAAAAATAAACTATTTCAGCTTCAACAACTGCACCAATGTTTAGCGGCACAGCAAAAAGCAGCAGTTGCAGCAGGAAGTTCACCAAATCGGACGCAAATTCAATCACGAAGTTCAACATCAACACCTGGGGATGAATCACTGTGAGCTTCACATTTGTTGTTCATATGTTACAATTTTTTAACGAATAATTGAAGCCTTCTCTAAACGTAAATACAATAATAATAAAATAATAAAAAAGAAAATGGTGATGATAAAAAAAGTGCAGTGAATATACATAAATTATTGATTAAGAAACTATCTAGTAAATATCTACTTAAATTTTGCTTATTAATTTGATAAAACAATTATCTTTATGATCTTTATTTTTTCTTTATTGCACAATATATTTATCATGATTAATATGATTTTTTGCATTTGTTAAATTAATTGTAATTAATGTTAAAATTAGATTGTCAGAAAAACTTGAAAGATTTATTTGTATATGGATATTAAAAGTTGAATTACTTTTGCAAACGATGAATAATGATGAATTTGAAGAAAAAATTTTTTTTATTTTTTACATTAAATAAAGTGTGTGCAATAAAAAAGAGAAACAAATAGAAAATATTTACTTGCACTCTGTAAAAATTGTCAATCAAGTGAGAGGTTTCAATTATTGTACATACTACATATATGTATATGTATTATTTGTTTTATATAAAAAATAAAAACTATAAAATAATAATAATGATGGTAATTATGATAAAATTAAATATTTTAACTGATTGATTCAATATTGCTCCTCATAGTGTAATTATTTTGATTTATTAATATTATTCTTTGTAAGAATAAGACAAAGGTAGGTGTAATTATGTTGAAAAAATATGTATTTAATAATAAAATAATTTTATTATAAATTTTTATAGTTTATAGCCTGCAAAAGTTGAACATTAAACACGATACAGACTGAAAAAGAAAGTATTGCTTAATAAATAATAAAAAAATGTGAATAAAAAGATATGAAATTTTATTATTTTCACTTTTACTATTTATATTTATTGAAAATGTCTTAAAAACATTCTTCAAAAAAGTTCGTTATTTGTAGTTGGCAAGAGTTTTTAATTTTTCCAACAATTATTAGTTATAATAATTAATTATTTATCAGTTAACTTGCTTAATAATTACTTTATAAAAAATGTAATTACATTTTTTTTAATTTATTTCAATTGAATCTTTGGGTTCTTAATGATCAAGTTATCAATATTACTTGAAAGTATTAAAAAAATATCTATATCATTCACTATTTATCAGTACTTGTGCGTGTAATATCTATTTACAATTTTGACTAAGGAGACTCAAAATATATATCTCTAGTTTTAATAATAAATAACTTTACGTTAACAATTGATTGTCACGCATATGATGAAAATTAATTTTTCGTCATGCCTGCGCGGAAAGTTCACTTTTCCATTGGAGAGGGGTTGAACTTTCCACTCAGGTATGACGAAAAATTATGTTCAGCCCTAAGGAGGACAATTAGACAAGCTTAAACCACGTGTTTACCCCCCTCGCCTTCGGCTCGGGTTGTAATTTTACACGTGGTTTGAGCTAGTCTACTTTTCCTCCCTAGGTGTGAAATATACTATTAACCAATTTTATTTGGAATTAGAAATCTGCTAATTTCGCTATCCACATTTCCTCAAACATTATTCCATTGTTATTTCCAATAACATTAGAAATTATATTTTCATTAATAAAATACTGAACATCCTCGAGCCCAGTGATTCAGGTACATTTTTATAATGATTTTATTGAGTTCGTGCTCGAGTATTTGACTCAATTTAACTATTTTTTTTCTATTATAAACGTGTGAATTACTTTATTGATTGGGTTGATAAGTTTCAGGCCTCAAAGATGAAGTAGTGGATATAGAGGGAACATTTACAGATTCTATTGTTTTTTTCATAGTCCATTCGCTTTCAGGATCAGAAAATATATTCGTTTCTTCGTGAGAACCATCAGATTGTTCCAAACTTCTTTGATCATCTTCTCGGTTGTCCTCAGATTTAATATTCTTTTGAGGAACTTCTGGAATAACTGTTAAAAAAATTATCATGATATTAAAATTGTTTCTAATTGTATTCTTCAATTATTCTAATTTTTAAATTAAATTACCATCTGTCAACTTATGTTTATTCAACCAGTCTGGTTCATCCCAAGAAACTTCATCAAATTGAAGTTGTTTGGTAGTTTCAAAAATTTCATTATAATCCGAAGACTTAATATCAAATATATCTTTCATTTTCACTGTGTTATTGTCATTTAAATAATAATAAGCCATTAATGCTTCTTGGTCGGAAGTTACTTGAAGAATATTTTCGAAAGTATCGTCTGTATGTGAAAAATCTCGAATTTTCAGGAAACATGAGTTGTGCTGATAATTTTTCCAAGATTTCGAAAATGAATCTATTTCATCCTTATCCGTGTAACCTTTTAAAATAATTTAATTTTTTTATTTAATAAATAATAATCCAAAATTACTCGATTATATTATTGAATTATTTAAACTTACTAGATTTGTAATTTGAAATGGCTATTTGATATTTAATCATTTCTGGTATCGATATGAATTGAATATTTATTGTTGGTAATAAAAGAGCTATTTGTTTCAAGAAACATTTTATCAATTTTACAGCATTTTCACTTAATTTTGGAGCGCTTTCGATGAATCTAAAAATAATAAATTTTGTAATAATTTTTCATTTATTTAATTTTAGTATTATTAAATTATCAATCTCTTACGTTATGAAAATCGAATGCAATAATTAAATTATCTTACTTGTATAATGTTGCCATTATAAGATCAACAGGAAACGTGTACGGAAGACTTAAAACTGATAATAATTTCATACTCTTATGCTTAAATAGCCAATTAATTATTCCTTTGTTTGCTGAGTCAATTGCGTCTTGGAATAATTTCATTACCGTTTCGGGTAAATCAGCGACTAAAGCTTCCTGTAATGGATTGGAAATATTATAATCCATTTTTATTTTAAAATTAAAATTTAGAAGACTTTCCTTCATGATTCACTTACTTGTCGATGCATTTTACATTCTACACACTCGGGGTCGTACTCTGTATTATCGTCAAGTGTTTCAGAAATAACAAACGTTGATTGGATTGAAACACAACGATTGCAATTGATTAAATTATTACGATGAAGAAACCTCAAAGCATCATCAAAACCTTGTTGGCACATTTTTGATAGAATCTACAATGTAAATCAATTATAAGTTTACATTTAACAAAATAATGAATTAGTAAATTATAGAAAAATGAATAAACTAATATTTACTTCAGGATTCGGAGGAAAAAGAATTCGTGCTAATCGATAAATATTTTGTCGAGATAATTCGATACTAGTATTAGCAAAATTAACGTGAAATAATTGTGAAGAAATATCACGAGGACAAATATCACTTTCACCACTAAATGGACTAATAGTTACAGTATTGTCATCTAAAGTTGGTAAATTATCACTAAATCCTCCGTCCATGTATCTAATACCATGAAATCGAGGCGGAAGAAGACCAGAAAAAATTGGAACAAAAGAACTTGCGAGAAGAGCCTATAATAAATAACAAAATTACTGTATTTTATTTATTGAATAAGTGATAAATAATTGATTATGAGAAAAATAAATTAAAAATTACTTGTAATAAATCTTCTCGTGAATTAAACTGTGAAACAATGACATTTTGACCATCATAAACACGTGTTAAAGAAATGTGAAGTTTTCCACTGACTCGAATGTGAGCATCATCAGGAAGATACTGTAAGATAAATTTATTAATCGTTTATTAAAATTATTATGTGATAATCAACTTAAAAATTAAAATTTACTTCTTGTAAACTCTTTAAAAGAAGGGCTTGTACATTGAACGAAGGACTGAAAGGTCCAAGAGTTTTCCTTCTTGCTTCTTTGACTAATTTTAATACATTACCCACCATAGTTCCTGAAACAGAGAAAGATGTTTAATTAATATTATAGAATATTTATCAATAATCAATAAAACATAAATATTAATATGTAATTCGAAGTAAGCAATTCAAGAATTTTATCACATTATTAAGCACAAAATTATTTTTTTGAATTGCATTTTATCAAATTAATCAATCATATTAATGAATTATCGGGCATCTGGTTATCAATAAAATAATGAACGATAATTAAATTTTTTATTTTTTAAATTAAACTAAGGAATAATTAGCAAATACATAAAAATGTAATTTCTTTGTGAAGTTCATGGAATCAGCAATTATTGTCAATACATATTAAAATAAATAAATTATTATTGTCAACCTTGATGAATGTTTATTCATTATTACATGATTCGTAACATAAGATGATTTCAGATTATTTTCTAAGCTTGACCCAGTTATCATCATCTGCTCGAACTGTTTTCTCTTTTTTTACCACTTCCTCATCACTAGTTTGTTCTATTTACGCAGAAGATTATTTATTTTGATAAAAAGCTCGTTTATTAAATGATAAATGTTGGTCAATAGCTTTGTGGGAACTTTAAAAAAATTGATATTAATCATTCGATAAAGAATAATGGAATCTATTTAAATGATCATCAAATAAATGTACGGCACATAATACTTTACAATATTTTTTGTTCTTAATGAGAATTTTCGATAAACAACGGAATTAAACCTTTAGATTTTTGAAATTTTTTTTCAATGATTCAACTTTAAAAATCGTATGGAATATTTAATCTTTAATAAACTTAATCAAAATATGAATTTTAAACTATTTTACATTCCTAGTAATTAGGTTCGACTAAACAAATAAAATTTCAAACCTAATCAGACCGGTTTGAAGGTCATTGATCCTCCTTAACTGATTTTTGTGTAAAATAAATCTTATCTAATAATAATTCAAATACCCAACGTTGAATAAAGAATAAAAAGATTTAAAGATAAACTATTATTATTAATTTAAGTTTATGTTATATTTTCTCAACAAAGAAATTTTCAATAATATCACATTGACATTGTATATAGACCTAAAAGAAAAATATGTAAGATTCTGGTATCAGTAAAACATAAACAAAGGAAGAGTTCACTCACCGAGGGGTAAGTCACAAAGAAGACAGCATGCTGCTATCGCTCCAGCTGAAGCTCCACTAATTTTGTCCAAAAGAAGATGTGGAGCATACTTTTTGAAGCAAACAGCTACTCCAACATGGTAAATACCGAGGAAACCACAACCAGCAAATGACAGATTCATTTTTCACTCAGTTTTTAAATTTCACTGATTCAAATATTAAAAAATCTTTTTAATTTAGCATTTTATAGACACATGAAATTGATGTAAGCAAATTAATAACAAACCTTCGAACAAATTGTGACAAATATTTTCAAAAGTGTCATATACGTTTAGTTCAAGATAATAAATAATCACTTGAGATGTTGCAATGCTTAGTAAAGACTGGTTTGTAAAAGATGAAGCAGCGTAAAATAAACTAAACTACGTATTGTAATGAGTAAATGAGTAAAAAAAATTATTTATCAGTTCAGAAAAACAATCGCAATGACAAGTCTTGTAATTGTGACGTTAAATACGTCAAATGTCACCAGATCATTTAGCTTGAATGCTATTCGTCGATAGTAAGGTTAGTCATAATGGCGGTGGATACACTTGCGCATGTACGTTATCAAAATTTGAATGTTTACAACGTTTATAATATTTAAAGTTTTATTTAATTAAAATCCAATAAATATTTAATACAACATTTTTTATGTTAAAAAGCTTTGTAAAAAAATACAATTATTCTATAAAAATGCAAATTTAGTATTTCAAATTTAATGGAAAAATTATAAAAGTATTTACAATGTTGAGAAACAAATAAATGCTGGTTGCAATTATTGTATTACATATCTTTATTTACTCTTCATTGGTTTGGTTATACACGTGTTCAAAAGATTAGAAGCAATTACTATGTATGTATAATCAGAAAGATATTACTTGGAAATGTTATGTTTGTAAATATCTTACACGATTACTTATTCGTAACGAATTTCTGCGTTGCGCATACTACTAAAATTTACACTAATGCGCATGTATTTTTTTTCATGTTCATTTGAGATGGTTTATAAACATTTCTCTTACGTGTATTAATTTCTTATTTGTTTTATATAATATAACACGATATTTTATTGAAAACAACAATATTTCTTATTTTGTGATGAACTCATTTTTAAACAAGTAATTTAATGGTTAAATTTGTTTCATTTTTATAAAAAAAAAATTGAAAAATATGTATGAATATGTTTAATGGGTTATTTTGCTCACGTCAAGATTACAACGTATCGTATCACTTGTTTATTGTTAATAATATATTGCAATAAAAATATAATACTTATATAAATTCTTATAATTAAAATCAATTTTTTTCAAAGATAGATAAAAATATCTCACGTTCAACTTCATACGTGTGTGTGATTTCTAACCTCTCAGATATTGTTTATATTTAAAATTATTATAAATAAACAACATATTAAATCTTCTATTTTATGTATAACCATGAGTGTGAACAATATGACTGTCAATAAAAATGATGTTAACAATACAGAGAATAATATCAGCATAATAAAAAATGATCTTTTTCATGCTGTGTATATTCCACCGGACTCTGAGAATAATACCCAAGGTAAAAAAAATTTATATTAATAATAAATATTTGAAGTTCAACAACATTTAGAATATTTTCTTTTAGATTCACTATATGTTTTTAACGACAAGATAGAGGCATTAAAATTAATAAAAGTTAATAAAACTGCTCGATTAAAATCATTTTCATCGAAGACTGAAGCTGAAGAATTTGCCAAATATGGCTCAAAACAAATTAACTCCCAGCAAAATGATTCTCAAATTATATTACCATATATTAATTTAAATGAAGGTCAAATTGTAAAAAAATTATCTGTACCCGAATCAGTTCCATTTAAAGTGCCGAATCCTCAGGAATGTGTTCGTTTCAGAAAAATTATTGAAGAAGGAGATTTAGTACTCATTAAATCAATGGTTTATGATAATCCGAGGTATCTGATCAGTAGCGCATATACTCCAGTAATTTTGCAGGTAATAAGAATTCGTAAATGAAATATGTTTTTATTTTTAAATAAATAGAAGCAACAAGTTAATATAAATTCTATAAAAAATGATATAATTCATAGGAGGGATGTCGTTACAACGCTCTACATATTGCAGCTTGTAAATCAACGAAACCTGTGGAAATGTGTAAACTTATTTTGTCAATTATATCTGATAATAATTTTATTGAAAAGGCTGAGGGAATGGAATTATCAAAAATTACTATTGATCGTGCTAAAATGTTTCTCGATTTATTTTTAAATACACCCGATAAAGGATTAAACGAAACTCCTCTTCATTTTGCTGCCAAATATGGACTCAAAGACGTTGTCAAGGTGCTAGTTTCATACCCAGAATGTAGTAAAACTTGTAAAAATAAATTCAATTTAACTCCAGTTGATGTTATTTGCACACGGAGATTTCAAGAGGATCAAAATTTAAAGCAGGAAATTCGAATGTTGATAGAAGATCAGTATTTTGTTCCAGTATTAAGATCTGATGATAATTCCCTTCCTCCATCTATTGGAGAACCTTTTTCTCCTGCCAGTCCACCAAGAATTACAGTCGATCCTTTAAGTCCAGTTATCGAGGTAAAAGCTTTTGCTGGACCGATGACTAAATCTCAAGCTGTAGAATTCCGGAAAAAATGGAAAACTCCCCCAAGAAATTTATTTCCTACACCTTCACAACGTGATGCAAGATTAAATGATTCATTTAGCAGTCTTGGAAGTCCAAATCGCAAAGATCCATTACCACGATTGCAAGACTATGAAAAAGGAATTGAATCAGTTGGTAGGTAAGTAAAAAAAATTATTTATTTCATTGATATGTTTAATCGTTTTGCAGTTATATTATTTAAATAATTTATTATTTCTATTTTAGAAATTTGGCAGAAGAATATCAAGTGCCATGGAAAGAGTATTGGCCTTTTCTCGATAATTTTGTAGATTTACGATCTCCAGAAGGTTTAGAACTGTTGGAGAATTATTTAGCGAAACAATCAATATTATCAACCGCTCCAACTTTAAGGGCTCGCATGAAAATTATGCGACAAAAAAAATTAGATTTTTCAAAAGACTTAAGTGATGAAGAATCAGAATCAGATGATATATTTTATACACCACCGGAATCTCCAGTTTCTTTCCCAGAATCAAGTGAATCTTCATCTTCTGAAGATTCATTTGATGAAGTTACAAATAACATTCCAATTAAGTTTATAAATGGGTAAGTACTGTTTAAAGTTTCTTTAAACAATTTAACGAAATATCTTAATGAATAATTATAAGATTAATAATGTAATATTTTTACTTAGTGATTTACCAAGTAAAATTGATTGGGCAGTCTACAGAGCTATTCCAGAACAAGTAGATCGAGAAATTTACCCTTCAATATATTTATGGAAACATATGATATCAACTTACAACCAAATAGATGAATGCTGCAGGTAATTACATGAAAACAATCAAATCACTTACACTCATGAAAATCATTCAATAAGTTTATTTTTATTTTTGTTTTCAGTATGTTCAGAAGGAAACTTTTACTCAGTCCCAACTAATAATATATTTTTTTTCAAATCAAAACAGTTTTTAATACATTCTACAAGGACTTTCACGTTTGCTTTCAGAAATATTCTTATAATTAAAAAAAAAATATTTTTACTGTACAAAATATGTAAACAGTTGAAAATTTTCATATTAATGTGTTCAAATAATTCTACTTTTATTAAAAAAAAACTTTCAAAGAAAAAATTTGTCTAACATTTCTAATTAAATTTTATTCAAGTTAACGTTACACATTTTTGTCTGGAATTCAATTTCTGATTTTATATTATCATCAACAAGGTATTAATTTATTATTATTATTATTATTATTATTTATATGTTAACATTAAATTCATTAATAATTGTCATTTTTTTAACGAATTTTATTTTTTCAATGTTAGTTATATTTTTTTTTAATAAATTAAGCATTGATTGATGTGGTTGCTGGTGGTGTTTGTTTTAATTGTAAAATTATAGAACGCATCCTTGACACATCCTTAGAGATTCTTGATGATTTTGGATTAAAATCACAAAGTTTCGCAATACGTTCCCATTCTGTTCCTGGTTCTACTTCACCTGCTTCTGCGACGAATTGTTTCTCGGCATTCCTAACAAAAGAAGAAAAAAATTTTTTATGCAACAGTTAATTGTAATGACTCTTATATTAATCGTGCGATATGATTAATTCACTTCTCCATTGCATTAAAATAGCGTATGATATTCTTTAGTTTAATAATTGCATAAAAAAAAGTATTGTATTGATAATAATGAAGGTTACATGCGCATAATAAAGCATGTCCAGTCGCCCTTCTACATTAACTACATTGTGCAATTATTTATTGAATTAATTTATATAAAAATTTATTAAAGTATGAATAGCATGATCGGAAAAAAATTTTTTCAAGATAAAAATTTTCGATGACTTGTGTCATGATAATTTTTAAATGAATTATTTTGATATTTTTTAATGTTTAAAAATTACTTAATATTGACATACAGTTTTGCTTAACATTAGATCGTACTGAAGATCATGCTTAGATAATAGAAATTGTTGAAAAAAACTTACTTGGCAGATTCCCTAAGAAGCAGAATGAGAATAGATATTTTCGTTATAATCGTATTAACAATTTTTTTTTATAATAAAAGAATGATTAAACAGTCACTGATTGTTCAATTTTTAAAATGATATTAAAAGTCCATATTTATAATTTAACATTAAAATATTTGATTGAAATCAATAATTACATTTTTTTCATTTACAAAAACAATATATATAAGTATAATTACCTATTGGTGGCTTTCGTTTTGCTAGTAGTTTCAGCATGATGTTTGTACCATTCTTCTAGTTCTTTTTTTGCAGCTTTTTTCCATTCTTCTTTCTTCTTTTCTTCTTCAGCATCTGTTGAAGAAATAACCAAACAAATTTTTATTAATACCAACGTGGAAGATCTATTTATTTAACGAAACTAATTTTTCATAAATGATTAAAATACCTTTTTCTGCAAGTCTTTTGGCCTGTTCTTCTCTCCATTTTCTTATTTTTTCAGGTTCTTCTTTAACAACTGGAGCAGGTGTAGGTTCTGTTATAAAATTAATCAATAAAATTTAGATAGTAAAAACAAGTTAGCTTATAATGAAAAACATAATCAATAATACAATTGAAAAAAATTAAAAAATTATATTTGTCCATTATTAAACCTTTGAGCTAAAGATAAAGTAAGTTAATTTATAAAAAAATCAAAATGACGAATTCACCTGGAGCTGAAAACGTATCACTTGGTTGATCGACGGAATTAATCATCTCGAAGCTTCCGGTGCCATTCCCACCGGATTCGACTGTCATGTTTTCAAAGTTTCCAGATAAATCATCTACAGACGATGTTTAAGCAAAGAAAAAAAATATAACTCATAAGAACAATTAAATTAATAAACTTAACTTTATTATAAGCAACGAAAAAATTAACAAATCTTTAATTATACATCTATAAACAGCCAATAAAACAAAACCATTAAATACCTTCTACAGTTGGAGCTGTTGCTGGCTGTGTTGAAGTAGTCATTACTACTGGAGGAATTTCATCTTCAAGACCAGCAAGTTGATCTTGTTCTCTAGCTAAAAATTCGGCGGCCGGATCTACTTCGATACCATTGGTAAAATTATCGCCAAAACCGTCCATTATGTATAGCTAAATTAAATAAAATAATTTATTCTAAACATATTAATTATTAATAATCATCAATATACTATGAATTGTAGACTTATTTTTGTATCAATAAATATTTATAAAATTAAATAAGTATGATTACTTATTAAAATTTAATTAAACTTTAAGTATTAAGATGATAGAGTATGGTTAGTTTTTTGCCATTAATATAAATTTTACGTAAAGTAAATGGATAAAATATGTACAAGTATATATATTTAGTATCAATGTATTACCTTAATTTGAAGTTTGTTAAAATGTAAAATAAGATGGAATGTTCCGATTGATTAAATGATACACACCCCTCAGGATATAATTTATATCAAAACAGCAAGAAACGTCAATGAGTCGACGTACATATGTGTCAACGTTAAAGATAAGAGAAGTAAGTATAGAAAGCTAACGCTGGGCTAACAAGTTGATCATTTTAAAAGCTTTTATTAACCTACCGATTGTTGTCGCTGTTTACAACTTGAGCGCTGTTTTCATAGCAACGCCATCTCCTGTCTTTTTGACGAGTCTTTAATTCACTTTTTTTTTTTTTTTGTTTTTTTATTATTAAATTAATTCACGTTTTAACCGTCCATTTAATTGTTGAGCTTCTATACTAATCTCTCTTCTTTGATCACTACTCTAAATTTATTAAAACGCATGTGTGAATTAAAAACAAGAATACGATTTCCCGAGAAAAAGATTTCTGGGAACCATATTTATCAATAATTCATGTATACCTGAATATATAATCCATTGAAGAATATCTTTAGAAAAAGTAAATTATATCATAACAATAATGAAATGGCAATATTGACATAAATCATATGAGTAATGTTTATGATAATTATTTATGTATTCTTATTTCTTTGTGTGTTTATGTTTCAACTCCAATTTGGTAGGTGGGGGAAACAGCTGGTAGCTAGAACATATTGCTAGCAAGTGATATAATGTGATGCTGAGTTGAATAAAAGAGTGGGGTAAGTTCGAAAGCCAACACGAAGACGGCCTTCCTTTGTTCAAATCCATGAAAGGTGTGTAAGTGAAGAGAAGGTATTAATTGGTGTATATCTAACAAAAAACACAATTAAAAAAAAAGTAGCGTGCGTCACTATGGAGACAAAACAACGGAACGTGGTATAATAATGTTTCCTAGTTTCAACGTTCCAAAGATTCAATGCACAGTTGTCAGCTGTTCAGTTCAATATGGATTATATATAATAGCATAGTATTCCCGTCAGTCAGTGGATAGAAAACGTATTCCTCTCAAAACAACAATCAACAATAACAATAACAAATAATAAAGGAATAAAATTTCTATAAATTAGAATCAGATAATAAGGATAAGAATATCTGTTAATTCAATTAAAGTAATTGCTTTATGCAAAGTCTAGTGCGCAACGTTGATGTATTGACGCAAGGACTTAAATACAGTATATCTGGACTCATGAACCTCGCAAATCAAACTACTGAATCTCAGAGTGGTGCTTTCTTTGTTAATTTTAATCAAGACTGCACGTAAGTCATCTACTATTTGACCTTGTTATTATCATTAAATGACTGTAATTATTATTTGTCTTGTCATTGTATCATTATCAAGGCTTATATTATCTATTCTAACAAAGGTTTATTAAAAGCCCTTCCGTATTCCGAATCATTTAAATCATTTGTTGCAACGCAATAAAACTCCTACTTCGACTGTTACTTTAATACATCATTGATGATATCGCAATTATTCTTTATCATACTTTTACTTAAAGTTTGGCGTCATCTCTAACTCTTTTTGCGCGTCTTTTCTCGCGCAACTGGTACATACATCTCGAATGTTTTCATTTTATGCCTCATCTAAAATCTATTTATTTTTTATCAAATTCCGTCTTTGATCATGTAAACTCATATAATAAAGGATTTTTATTGAAAACATGAATTTCATTATTGTTTAATGTGTATAAAGTAACCTGTTACTTTCTGATGTCCTTTCTAATATTTTTTTGCCCTCTATACTCATGGCGATCAGTGCATACTTTGATGTATGTAATACGATTGCTTCACACTTGCTACCAGTCCTTGTCCACCAATCCGTTATTATGTATGACGTGATGCTCACTAAATAGCGTCCTATCGTTTCATTTTCAGATTTCCCCTTTAATTGCGTGATCTTTCCATGTTTTATGACTGCACTTCTTTGGCAGAAAGTATTAATTATTATCACAATTTCTTCATGATTGTTTCTTTTTTTTTTTCTTTTTTTTCTTGATATTCTTGAGAGTAAAAATAATTCCACAAAAATAAATACAATCTTATTTTCAAGGTTCTTCATCTTAGTTATAATTCTATACAATAAATGAATGAATGTTTTTACAGAAATTAAATGTTGTCATTGAGATTGAAGGTTGAATTATTAAATATGTTCCATTTTTACTATTTTCAGATCATTATCAGTTGGCTCTAAGGCTGGTTATAGAATTTTTTCTGTGAATTCAGTAGATTATTTGGAGAATATTTATGAAAATGGTAATGTTTACGACTATTAATAGAATCATCACTAAAAATAATAATTATATTTAATTAATAAATTAATGGTAATTTATGAATTAATAAATATATTCATATTATTTTTGTTGTTGTTTTAAGACACTGACGACATTTGCATTGTCGAGAGACTATTTAGCAGTAGTCTTATCGCCGTGGTCACCTATTCTTCCCCAAGGAAACTTAAGGTCTGCCATTTTAAAAAGGGAACGGAAATATGTAACTACAGTTATTCAAACACAATTTTGGCCGTAAAACTTAATAGAGCGGTAAAGTGAATTTTTTGATGATTTTTTTACAAACATTAGCGTCTGATTGAATGAAAAAGAACAACTTGTACACGTTTTTACAGAGACTAGTAGTCTGCTTGGAAGAATCTTTATATATCCATAATATTCGGGACATGAAAGTATTACACACGATCCGTGATACTCCGCCTAATGTAGCAGGCCTCTGTATACTTTCAATAAACAGTGATAATTGTTACTTGGCCTATCCTGGTTCAAATACAACAGGCGAGGTTCAAATATTTGATGCAATTAATCTTGTAAATAAACAGTAATCTACAGTAATTGAATTACATTCAAGCACTTTATTGAGTTTATTTATAATTAATTTATATTGTAGCAAGCCAAAACTATGATTCCTGCTCACGATAGTCCACTTGCAGCCCTGGCTTTCAGCCCTACTGGCACTAAAGTAGCCACGGCATCAGAAAAAGGAACTGTAATCCGAGTATTTCAAGTAAATTATCCAAATTAAATGAGAGACAAATATAAGTCATTATGATAAAACTATAAAACTGAAATACTTGGAATTGTTAATAATTTCTAGATTCATGATGGAGCCAGGCTGTTTGAATTTCGTCGAGGAGTTAAGAGATGTGTGTCAATCAGTAGTTTGGCGTTTAGCATGGATTCAATGTTTTTATGTTGTTCCAGTAACACTGAAACTGTACACATATTTAAATTAGAAGAATCGAAAGAACCGTAAGTAACTGTGTGTAATATCCATGAGAATTAGATTGATGCAAATTTATTATAAATTACTTTACTTAGAAAGTTTTCTATTTTATTGTCTTAATTGTACAATCTATATTTAATTGATAATTAAAATTTCTTTGTTCATGTTTAATTGCATATTATTAATGGAATTCAATTTAAAGCCCGAAACAAGCTCCTGATGAAGCGCAATCTTGGATGGGTTACTTAACAAAAGCTGTCTGTGCATCAGCCAATTATTTGCCATCACAGGTGACTGATGTATTTTATCAAGGTCGTGCGTTTGCCAGTGTTCATCTACCTTTTCAAGGATTAAAAAACGTCTGTGCCATCACTATGTACGTATATTTGAAGAAAAAAAAATTTTATTAATATTATTATAATTAAATAAAATTCAACTTAATTTTGTGATAAAATAAATTTTTTAATTTATAGGATAGAAAAAGTACTGAGGTTATTAGTGGCTAATGCAGATGGATATCTTTATATTTACGATTTTGACCCTGATGAGGGAGGTGATTGTACACTAATTAAACAACATCGGTAAGATAATAAATAATTTTAATTGAATTTAGTTTTTTTATTAAAAAATTTAATTAATTTACAGACTAGATGGTAAACATGATGAAGTGAATTGTGCAACGACGTCGAATACAGGTCCAGATGGTGAAGCTACAACAGCCTCTGCAACTCCTGCTGCCCTAATAGTACAAAATCAAGGTAATTTAAATTATTGACTTATTACCAAATATTTCGACTAAAGTAAATAAGTATGGCATGTTTCCGAAGCGAGTTGAACGTAAAATATATCGTCGACAAAATATGTAACAATTACTCTTATTCTTGAAATGTGCATAAACATTGTTAAAAAATTTTGTATATAAATAATTATGAATATTATTATTTATTTGTAATCATAATAATGATATTGATATTTTATTTAATGGAAAACATGTACACGTGATTGTCATAATTATTGTGCACGTATCAAGTGAATGCAGATGATATGACTAATGTATCGTCTGCTTTTGTTACGCCACACACGCACACAGTAGGTTAACGTGAATATATTGAATTCTTTAATGTGATATATCGTTTAAAATAAATTTCATTCGTGATATTAAATAATCTATAGAAAAATATTAAATTCTTTTTACAAATTTAAAACTCATTAATATTACTATTAATGATATTATTTGTTATCTTTACTATTAAATTTTACAAGTCTAATAGAAAACTAACTTCCAGTGCATGCATTATATCACAACACAATCCAAATCGCATTTTATTGTATAAAAATGAATGAACAGAAAGGAAATATTATTAGTAATATAAAGAACATTATTTTTCATGAAGATACGACTTAATAGAATAACTGTAAATTGAATTAAATTATTTTAATTTATAAATATATTAACAAAGAAATTTATAAACAATTTGATTATACGTAAGACTAATTGTAATTAAATATAAAAATATGTAGACAAATATTTTATTATTTAATTACTCTTATATCAATTAAATGGTTTATAAATCTCTAAAAAATCATTTCTCTATTCAACATTATTGATATAATTTAAATGTTACCTATTATCAGAAGTAACGCAGGAAAAAACAGTAGTTTTCTAAATGATGAAACAATTGTATCGTAATAACTGATCATTATTTACCAATCAGTATTATTAGTATAGGTAGATATTAAATTTTATAACTAATTAATCATCATTGCAAAAGAAAATTGTTGTAGACAATGAGCCTTATAGATGCTTATTCTCTTTGACTATCAAATAATCAAAGCTAGATGACAACTATTATATTTATAATTTACTTATTTATTTATATGTCTCTTCACTTATCTATTTATTTATTTATCTTATAAATGTTTATATTTATCTGATCCTAATGTGGGTGCGTGTGTGCGCTTCTTTGTAATGATGAAAATGTTATAATGACCTTTTATTATTTTATACTCGCTTTTTCTTTTGCTTCTTAACCCCGCAATGAGACTGCCGAAACAATCTCGCCGTGGGGATAGGGGAGCTCAGATAGTTGACCTTACTTGATATATTTTTTTTTCTTTTTATTATCCGCTGAAGCCTGCATAAATAGCTACGCGGGTGCATTGCGCGGCCGCTCGCCAGACTCCATGTCAGGTACTGGTATGTCCTCTATTCAAATTCATCCCCCTCGACTCGCTCTCATTGCTCAGATAAATTTAATTATTAATTAAATACCATCTCATTATCGAAAGTATCTATTGGTACTGACGATTATATATTTTTTTTATAATTTTAAAATAATGCATACGTCAATATACATTTTTTTGTTCAATTGATTTTACCAAGACTGTTACTGAGTCTCAGGCAGATTAAGTTCAAGTTGGATTTCAATCTTGTCCTAAGAATTGAAGTAATGGTTATATTATGTTATACTTTAACTAAAATAATAACATTTAACAGCACACACTCACTCGCACCTAAGTACGCGGCTATTGTACCTTCATGTATTATTAATTTTTTAGCACTTGATAATTGTATTTATTTAGAATCATTAGATTTATTCTGGTTTAAATATTAATTTACCATGAGGTTTAGGTATATTATTTTTATTGATGGTTATTCATTTTGATGTTTGAGTTTTCGTATAAAATAAGAGATTGAGGTAGGGCTCTGGACATATATTTATATATAGTATTAATGGATTATTTTATTATTAATTTATCCATTCATTTTTTTCACACTTTTCTTTTTAATTTTCTCACTGCATGAGTTGGTATATAATTTTCATTTTCAACTGTTTTTTATTATTATTTTAATGCTCTACATTCTTTCCCTTTTCATTTACATCATATTTTCATTAATTTAACGTAGATATTTAATATAACTAAATGAAATAGTTATTAACGTCTGATGGAAGAATCATATTATAGTTATATAAAATAATTTTAAAAATATTAGAAATTATACTAACGTGTCATAGTGCAAAATAGAAGAGTTTATCAGCAATATTGCAATTGATATTGAAATGCTTTTTTTCATATTTTGTCACGCTTATAAAAATACTTTTATGAATGATTATTAATTAAATATGTTAATTCTAGAGTCAGAAAAGTATCATGAAATGATAGCAGCTACAGAGAGTCCACCGAAGGGAGGCGGGCCCTTCCGACTCGATGATGACACTGAATTTCCTCCAGTAACACAGCGTACAGATTGAACACTTGAATGTGATACATATCAAAAGGCATTCAGCTAATCAACTGGATTATATTTGAATTATAAAAAATTTTTTATGGAAAAATGCAAACAAAAAAATGTGATATGGCGAAATGGAATTTATGATGTAATTGTAATATTCATGTATTATTCATTATTCTTGATTCTCTAGATGAATTACTAAAAATTCAAATTCCTTTTTTTAACTGCAGTTTAAGAGGAATATGCAATCATCTGAACTTCAGATCAATCTTTGTATAGAAAATAGGAAAGAAGGTGATATAAAAGAAAAAGTTGAAAACAAACAAACAAACAAACAAAAATAAGAAAAGTAATTTTAAAAAAATTGTCACATTTTCGTGTCGATTAATTGAATGTTAGATTATATTTGTATGTGGACGACTCATGAATGGTGCCAATTAATGAGTTCCATCCGTACTTTAGCAACAACGACGCGCTTTCAACATGAATTCTATTGTAAATTAAATGCAAATAGGGCCCAAAACTTTTGGTATCTGTTAATTGTATGAATAATTAAAATGAATTTTTCAATTGTATACAAAATAATGATATTGTACACAAAACTAAAAGTTATAACAAGTAAAAAAGAAATTTTTAAAAAATCTAGCTTATATTAAAAATACTAGATGCCACAAATGTAATAATTTGGACATTTTTATATTTATGCGTCGTTTTTAGTAAAGATTTACTTTTATAAATATAAAACAAAGTACTAATAACAATTCATGTAAATATATTACGATTGTTTGTGTATTGTCGATACATGATATATTATATATCATTATCATCGTTGGAATCTTTTGATTCTTATCAATAGAGACATGAATATACTAATATATAATTTATCATTGAATCCTTTCAATACAATCTTTTTTATTTATATAAATTCCATTGAAATGTACTAAGGCTATTTTCCTTCTAAATTTTGTATAAAGTCATTAGAGATGATAGCCATATATTTTCACACTGAATAATTTGTTTTTCATGGTTTTTGTAAAGCATGTCATTCACTAAAGAAATCATTGAATACAATTGTCTTATAATAATTATTACTTTTTTATTTTGTAAAATCATATTTTGAATCATTAGAAATAATTATTTCAATTACGCAGCTAGAGCGTGTTGTGAATTTAATTATTTTATTTTTATTTATAATATTACTAGCAATGAACAGTGGAAAATAACAGTGAAGACATAACAAAAGGGTCTATCAAGGTTTATAATCTCTTTGATTACAGAAAATAATATAAATGAATTATCTAAAAAAAATGAGTTATGATAAGATGCTTGTAGTTACAATTTTTTAGTTTAAGTTTTTGTTAATGAAAAAAAAACTTGCATAATGATAACATGTTAAATGATTAAGTGAATATTAATATAGACATCTCTAATCAGTATAAAAAGATGATTACTCAATAATTTGATTTAGATTTTTCTTTTCATAAATTGTTTAATTCGTTAAAAATAATGAATGTGTAAAGTTTACACAAAAGATATAGTAAGACAGGCCCTTTCGTAGTGAACTCACTGTGATGAAATACACAAAAGCGAAGACTTAACTATAGAGATCGTCATCACCATCATCTTGGAAAGCTTGATCACCCTGCGTGGTATCTTGGGCACCACCTGTTGAACTTTGAGGAAATCTGCAAAAATAATTGATTATTTTCTCGAATATCTATGTAGATTAACAAAAATATATAAATTTCAATAAATAAATTTTTTTTTAAATCAATGTTTTGTTGATTCTTTAAAATATTCAAATATTAGATACCTGAAATTGGTGCCGAAACCTCGAGATTGTTGAAGTGTTTGTGCGAACATTTCATACTTTCGAATATCATTATCTGAAACCGAACGTCGAGCAAATCGCATTGCTTCTTCAAAGTGAGCTCTTGTTATTTCGGGTACTGGATCATCTTCATCCGTCTATAAAACGTTAAAAGAATTATATGAAATTTGTTGTTAAATTTAAAAAAATAATTTCAACAGTTACTTGAATAAATATACACTTACATCCATGGAAACTGAAGGATTATTCATACGATCCTTTTCTCTACGTATTTCTGCTTCGATGCACTGTCTAATAGCTAATTTACAGGCACGTTGACAAATTTCTGTCAAATCGGCACCAGAAAATCCATGAGTTACTTTAGCAATATATGATAAGTCCACATCTGATGCTACAGGAGATTTTCGTAAATTAGCTCTAAAGATGGCTTCACGTGATTTTTCATCCGGTAATGGAATATAGATCAATTGATCAAGACGACCCGGACGAAGAATAGCAGGATCAATAATATCCGGACGATTTGTAGCACCAATAATAAAAACATTCTTTTTGGCACCCATGCCATCCATTTCAGTTAAAATTTGATTTATTACACGATCAGCTGATCCACCACCATCACCAACTGATCCTCCTCGAGATTTAGCAATTGAATCTAACTCATCAAAGAATAATACACAAGGTGCAGCTGATCTTGCCTTATCAAATACATCTCTGACATTAGCTTCAGATTCCCCGAACCACATAGTCAATAATTCTGGTCCTTTGACAGAAATAAAATTTGCTTGACATTCATTGGCAATTGCTTTAGCCAATAATGTTTTACCACAACCAGGTGGTCCATAGAACAATACACCTCTTGATGGTTGCATACCAAATTTCAAGAATTTGTCTGGATGTTCAACAGGATATTGAACAAGTTCCTGTAATTCCTTCTTAACATTTTGAAGACCACCAACATCATCCCATGTAACTGTGGGCACTTCAACGATTGTTTCACGTAAAGCACTAGGACTGCTTTTAGTCATTGCATATTTAAAGTTATCCATCGTAACAGCTAAAGAAGCTAAAACTTCCGCATCAATCTGATCATCTTCCAAATCGATTAAATCCATTTTTTCACGTATTTGTTGTAAAGCAGCCTCGGAACATAATGAAGCTAAATCAGCACCTACATGTCCATGAGTTTCAGCAGCAATTTGCTCTAATTCTACATCGTCAGCAAGTTTCATATTTTTGGTATGAATACGCAAAATTTCAAGACGGCCAGTGGCATCGGGAATTCCAATATCAATTTCTCTGTCAAAACGACCGAAACGACGTAAAGCTCCATCAATACTGTTTGGACGATTAGTAGCAGCCATCACAATAACGTGTGAACTTTGTTTCATACCGTCCATCAATGTCAATAACTGCGATACAATACGTCGCTCAACTTCACCATGAGTTTTTTCTCGTTTAGGAGCAATAGCATCAAGTTCATCGATAAAAATAATAGCAGGTGAATTCTTTTCTGCTTCTTCAAAAGCTTTACGTAAATTACTTTCTGATTCACCAGCAAGTTTACTCATAATTTCAGGGCCTGAAATAATTAAATCATTTTTATTAAAATAATATATTACAAAGAAAAAAGTAAAACATATTGAGTTAAGTAAATAGAAAAACGTTAGATTGCTGACCGTTGATGAGGAAGAAAAATGCTCCTGTTTCGTTAGCGACAGCACGTGCAATAAGAGTTTTTCCAGTACCAGGTGGCCCGTATAACAAAATACCACGTGGTGGTTTTACTCCGATAGCTTTGAATAATGAAGGATGACGTAAAGGTAGTTCAACCATTTCTTTAATCTGTGCAAGTTGCTTACGTACACCACCAATATCATCATATCCAACTGCATTTAATGCTTCTTCTTCTTCCTACAAATATTACATTAAATAATTTATTTTTATAATGGTCAAATAGACAAAGCAAAGGGGATTTTATTTACCTCTCGTTTAATGGGCTCGCCTTCACAATGAATAACGGTATCGGGAGCGACAATACAGTATGGACTTGGATCAGTTTCTACTACTTTAAATTCAACAGCCCTCATTCCTCCACGAACAATAAAATTGTCATCTTTATAAACTGGGCGATATGCTTCAAGAAAATATGGTTTCAGGTAGACTTCAAATAAATTTCTGAAATTTCAGAAAAAAAAGATTAATTGTTTGCCAAATGGAACAAAAATAGACAACCTTTGAATTTTTCATAGCAATTAGTACTAACATTTGTACTTTTCATCTACTAAGATTCTACCTGGTAAACTAAGGTTGTCTATTTCAATTTAATAAAAACATGCTAGGCAGCTCATTATACTCTTAGGAGCATAATGTACTTTCCAGGTAACTGCTATATCCTTAATAAGATATTTTCAAATATCTGTAGATTATTGTAGAAAAATCAGATAGTTCAAGTTTGACAAAAAAATAAGTTAAGTCGAACATAAATCTTTCTTACCCAGTAAGTCCTTCAACAGTGTCGTCCATTGGCAAAACGTGAATTCTTTTGCCATATTTGACACTTGGACAAGGTTGAATTGAGACAACATCACTTAAACGAACGCGCAAATTATTTCGTACAACTCTGTTCATTCGTATTTTTTCATTGGGGCAAGTATCATCAGATAATACAATACAAACTGTTTCTTTACGGCGTTTGCCTTTAAGCAAGACTGTATCACCTCGGAACAGTTGAAGCTCACACATCTTTTGCTCTGATAAAGCAACGACCGAATTATCATCGTTTACTGCTTCTTCTACTAATAACCTGTTTGGCTTATCTTTTTTCCGCAATATTGCAGTTGCTAAATCATCACTGAAAAACAAAAATTACTCATATATTACATTATTAACTTGTAAACAGGCCAATATACGATGAAATAATTATAATTAATTTCTATTAAATGACATGTAATGCATATTTCTTTATAATGGCAATAAATGTTGTTAATTGCAAATTTTCTATAACTATGACAAATAAGGAAAAATGTCTGTCACGTTTATGTTGAGGAGCCATTATTGTTGATCAAACGTAAAAATAAAAACAGAAAATAAAGGATATGTACAGTTTTAGTTGTTATAGAAACAATATTTATTGATTTTAAATTATTTATTCAAGTTATTTAATTATGTATTTCAATAGTAAAAACGAAATAAAGAATTAATTATGAAATATAGCATCAGGAAGACATGATGACAACGTAAAATTGAGGGGGTAGCCGTGCGTTGGAATCGTTACGTGCATGAATCACATTCGCCGGTTGAAAAAGTTATTATTATAATCAGAAATCATTTTAAAAACATATTTATAATTTGTTGTATTAAATTTATTCTTACCTTTTTTGATCACCCATCTTAAATTTTTAACTTGATTTATGAAATTTAAGGATTATCGTTCCAATTTCTAATCTTCACTACGAATCGCACCAACTGTACGAATGTAACAACAGCAAGCAAAGCTAAATCAGACGCAAGCTTCTCTCCGTTAGAATTGAGTTGAGAGACATCTAGAAGAGCTAATAACAATATTACATTTATTACCTACAGTTGTTATTTTTTTATTTTTTTTTTAGGGGAGAAAACAAATAGGTATTTCAGAATTTAAAAAAAGATTATCTTACGTGAAAATTCTAATAATATAGTTTTTTTACTGTTATTGTAAAACAAAACTTTTAAAATATACGTAATTAGAAATTGTCCATCAAATTTCTCATAAGATAATTCATATGGAAGAATGTATTATCACCATCTATTGTCCATTGCATTTTGCTCCTCCACAACTATGCAAAGTGACAGAAAACAGCTGATTGAATTTTTTCGATTACGTAGATAATAGTAAACATTTTATTTTTTGATATTTGTTTTTAATTCGTATCTCTAAAAATTATAAATATTGCTTAGGTTAATCGCTTTTACATGATATAAGAGATATTTTGAAGAGTAAATATTATAAATCTTTATTCTATTTGTACTAATGTAATCTAATATTTTCAAACAATGCCAGCGTTACTCATTTCAGTGTCCTACATTGTATTATAATTTTATAACGATCATTTTTTGACTCATTCGGACTTTGTACGATGAATGTAGCGATCTCGATGAACGATAAAAATCACAATCAGTAAGTAGCTAATACAATTGAAAATTATATTGATAAAGAAAATAACTATTCTAATTTTCTATTTCTTACAGAAATAGATTTTATAGAAATTCTGTAAAAAGAAAATATTGGTATAATATTTCAAGTTTTGACAATAGAAATAATAATTTTGGTGAAGTGAAGTTTTAAAAATAAATTATTATTCTAATAAATTATGTGATAAATCAAGTGAAAAAAAGTCATATAATCATAAAACAGCATGGAAAGTATCGGCGGAATACCTGTTGAATGTTTGAAATCTGGAGAATTGTCTAGAATATGGTCTGGCTGGTCCTTGATGAAAGACAGAGAAGTTATAAGAGAAGCTTCAGCCAAAGGAACACACATTGATCTGGCATATCAATTTTTATCTCATAGAAATAGTTGGAATATTGATGAAGCAAAAAATTATTTTGATGAGCAGGTCAAAATATGGATTGATGAATTAATTAACAAACATCAGGTTCATCGAGCTTCTCATATATTACAAAACATAAAAAAAGATCCTCTAGATTATATGCGACAAATTTGTGTTACCTCTACGAATTTTGAAGTAAGGAATTATTTAATTTCTTTTCTAATTCCTAGGCAAGGATTGACTAAAGAAGATACTGAAGTTTGGGAAATAATTAAATATTTGAAACTGTATGAAGAGAAACATGAAAAAATATCTGCAAAATGTTTAAAAGCATTAGATAATGTTGAATTAAATTATCCAAAAATAGATAATATTTCTATACGAGAAATTTTGAATCTTCCATGTGATGTTAAAAATTCTTTAATAACAGAATTATATTTTCTTACTAATGAACCATGCCTGTTAGAAAGACTTGAACCTGACGTCGTATGGAATTACCTTTTGTCAAACGACGATATTAAATTATTAATTGATTGGATTGATATCCAAATGAATGATAAAAAAAGTATTGTTATTCTAAGATACATTTCAGAAGTATTTAACCGATTTAAAATTAGTGATAAAATGATTGAAGATATTGATTATTCTAGTGCATCAATTCCTGTAAAAGAAATTTTACTCAATTATTTTGCCCGGTAAATAAGTTATTATAAAGTATTTGTGAATGCAAATTTAATGTCATTTAATATTAATTTTATTACAGATTTGGAAAATTGATAGAAAAAGAGAAACGAGATGTCAAACTCACATTATCAAGATTATTTAGTGCTCAAATAAATTTCTCAGAATTCGAAAAAGTTCTGTATTCGCGATGGTGTGATTCAAATGAAGATCATTTCTTTGCAAGAGTTCATTCGATTATTTATTATCAAAATACTTCGAACGATTATAATGAAGAATTATATTTAAACGATCAAGAATTATTGGATGTATTTAATAAATTAAACCAAGCTACTCATTTCGATCAAAAAGAATTTAATCTTGCAATTTGTAAAACCATTAATAGAATTTCCGATAATTCTCAAGAATATTTGAAGGAAAATCCGTTTATGTTATTTTATTTATTTTTATCTAATTTCAAAAATTATCACAATTTCAAAGATATAGAAATGGTCGATACCTCATTTACAGAACTAAATTTTAAAGAACTTAATAAACTTATTAAAAATTTATTTACAAACTTACCTTATTTTAAAGAAGCGATAGATAAAGTATCACAAAAAGATGATATTACGATGTATCAAATGCTTCAAGGTTTTGAAAATTTAGATGTTTATGAATTATTTAAGTGGAGACAAAAAGGCGAAGTTTTGCCAAATTTTAGAAGTGAAAATTTAATCAAAAGATACGGTCATAAAGAAGAATTAACTTATAAATATTATTTAAAGGAAGCCAGACCAAGTATGGCAGCATATATTTTCCAAAATAGACACAATAAAATACAAAACAATTATTCTAAGATGTAAGTTTAAATAATTTTTTAAAATATTTATTTTTTTATGACTTAATTATTAATTTATCGTATCATTTATTTTTAGAAAATCACGAATAGCATTACACTCACATATTTTAGGCCTTAAAAACATTAATGATCGAAAAGTAATAAGTACTTGTATCGCATTTATTGAATTTCTTGGAATAAATTCGGAATATTTACGATTTCATGTCACTGCAGCTGATTATGTGAAAAACAACTTGAATATTTCTATAAGTACTATATTTTTTAATTGATATTTTATTCCTCTGCTGATAATATTATAAAAATGAAGGGTTGTACCCATCATGAGAACGATAAATGTAATATACTTTTTCGTTTATCTTTTAGATGACCTTCTTGAGTCGGTGACTTATCAGAACTCAAAAAATTTGGCAATTTTAATGAGTCACTTAGAACGCAGCTTTAAGAATGAATGCGACAATGTCTCGATTAATGATGTTGACAAATTTATAACAGTATTAAAATCATGGAATTTAATTATTCAATTTGCAAGTTTACACAATACTATATATCCATCATTGTTTTTGAAATATTTTGCTAGAAATAAATTATGGTTTGAATTTGTTTTGGTGGGACATATTTTTAGCTATCCACTCGAGCAGGTGAAAATTATTTTAATAAAAAAATGCAATATGTTGTTTATTTCTAGATGATAATAATGAAGTTATTGATTTTAGCTTTTAGAGAATGCAGCTGAATTCAAAGATTTAAATATACGTGAACATTTGTTGATTTCCTTAAGTAATTCTCATATACTTGCCGAGGCGTGCACCAACAATGATTTAAGTAAAATTAAACCATCATTAAATCTATACAAAACTCATATGAAAAATGTAAGTTTTACAATAATGAAATAAATTTATTTATCTTATCAATCACAGATAGATAATGAACTAATTATTGTAATTTTTTTTAGGGATCCTCTTTAAATCATATGACAGAATCATCGAGTAACTTACAGTATTTTCCATTAAATCAAATAAATTGCATCTACAATCACAATCTATGGGTAACCATCTTAAAATATCATCAAAGTCCAGATCCACCAGGTGCTTTATTAAAAGCATCTCGTGAAAATAACTCTCCAATACTTACAATTTTGGCCGCTTGTTATGAACCATCTGCTACATCTGTTTATTGTTATTCATGGCTTATTATTTCCGTTAACAATAGTATATTAACTAATGATTATATTGATTGTTTAAAAGATCAAATTTGGTCTCCACGAAAAGTATCAGATCTCTTTCGAAGAGTAATTTCTCTTGGTTATATTGATACTATAAGCCGAGCTTTTCAAATATTTATGCCAGATAATTGTTTATGCGCTTTTTTTAATTTTCTCGTTCAATATATTAAACATTGTGAGTTCAAAGTGTGTATTAAATACTTGGAGAGTTTTTTAATCAGTTGCTCTCTATTAAAGAGTAATAAAATGATTGATTGGGACGACTCTGAAATGGCCTATACAAATAATGAATATTGGATTGCTATCGTATCTATTGAATGTATTTTAACAGCTTTAGGCAAGTGTTTACAGAGCATTGAATTGCAGACAAAATTACTTGCGATTCTCGTAGAAAATAAGTTTAACTCTTTATTGCACTTTGATAAATTGAATTTTAAAATGCTTTGGGAAATCGTGACAAGTCTTGAAAGTACAAATGTAAAAATTAATTTTACAGCTATAAGGTTAACTGAAAATAGTTCAAATATCAGAGAAGAAGTTGAGAAATGTATTGAAGCATTAATGGGTACTGGTAATTTTAATGTTGCTTTAGAATTAGCAAAGATTGTAGGTCTACCTTGTTCTAAGATAATTTTAAATCAATATCGAAATCGATTAAAGTCTAAGATGATGAAAAAAGATGAAGAAAATGGAAAATTTGATAAAACATTTTGGAAAAGATGTGCGCTTGATATACAAAAGTATAATGTAGGTTTTGAAGATGCAGCAGCTTTTTTTGTAGAGCATGCAGACAGAGTACAATCAGATAAAGAGCGTTATGAGATTCTACATTTAGCTCATGAAATATTGAAACCAATATCGACACATCAGCAGACACTAGATACTATAGAAATGGCCATGTGGAAAGCATGTATTCTAGCTGGACCTAACTCAATAGAAATTGAGACTGAAAAACGCTCATTTAATAAACTAAAAACAGAATTGTTATCTGAAGTTAGTAATCTTCAAGTTAGCTGTATTTTATATAACAAAAATGAAGAAAAAGCAGTTGAAGCTTTAATTAACAGATTTATTGATGCAGAAGATTTGGAAAAAGCACTTCGAATTAGTGCAATTTTCAATTATCAACATACAGATTTAAAAATTCTGATGTTGTGTTTGAGTTTAGCTGAAGGAGAAATAAGTCCAAAGGTATTAAATATAGAATATAAAATGCTCTTAAATGAATTAGATAATGCTGAATCTCAGAGGTTCATTACAAAGAGTAAAAATTTTCAAAAAAGATATTCCGGATATTTTTCTAATCTTTCATCGCCAAATAGAACTCTTGATAAAGATCTATCTACCTCAATCAGCAGTTCACAAGAGATAGTTGATGAATCCGGAATAAATTGTATTACATTGCTA
Organism: Chelonus insularis; assembly: GCF_013357705.1. Classification (NCBI taxonomy): domain Eukaryota; kingdom Metazoa; phylum Arthropoda; class Insecta; order Hymenoptera; family Braconidae; genus Chelonus; species Chelonus insularis. Next base: position 111,086 of record NW_023276462.1, read on the forward strand.
ACAAAATTGAAAATGAATTTAAAATATCAATCTAATGTTGCAAATAAAATATTGTTACTGTGTAGATTATCTGAAATTCTCAAGAAAAGCTATAACTCATTGTTAACATTAGAAGATCCAATGAAAATTTTATCAGAGTTGACGACAATCAGTCATGAAAATAAATTTGATCTTATGCAAGACGTTATAAATATTTATAAACTAAAAGATAAAGAAGTAACGAAATTTTTCACAGAACAAATTATTCTGCATATAACTACACAAGTTGGAGAGGATTTAGATGATTCTATAGCAATGTGGAATTATCCTCTTTCAAATAATTTACTGATCCTTAGTTTTTGTAATGATGCCTCTTTAATAGGTTGGGAATTGATAAAAAATGTTAATGTACAATTTAGTAGTTCTTATACACTAAAAAAAGATGAATTTATATTAAAAGTTATTGTGGAGCTCTTAATTCATGCTCATTATTTTTTTACTTTTGACTGTAATATGGAAGGTATCGCTTATGTCTTAAGAAAGTGTCGAGTTCTTTCGCATGGTCTACAACAATTAAAATTGTGGAATTTATTGGTGAGATTAATGACTGGAATCGGTCGATTTACGGAAATGAATTACATTTTACAAATTTTAAAAGAAAATCATCAATTTGAATTGTTATTGAGGAAACGATTAGTCAATAGATCAGGATTACGAATAGCTTTATTGGAATTTTGTAAAAAACAATATCCTAATGATAAAGAATCATTTAGTTATGTTGCAGAACATTTTTTACTTTACACTGAAAATGCGATAAGATGGGAAAATGAAGCTAAAACGGTTATAAGAGAGCTTATCAAAGAAATAAGAAGAGAACGTATCAGGTTAATGAATAATTTTAATGGTCCAATAAAATTAACAAAAAAGAATAGAATAGAAGAGAAATTAGAAATGGCCATGTCAAATTATACTCATGCATCAGAAAATTATTTAAATGATGATAAATTGAATATGGCGAGTCGTTGTTCACATCAAGCACAATTAATTGCCTTACAGTTATCTTTGCTTAATAGTGTTTCTTATAATCAGGAAGCCATATGTTTATTAGATTTAAATGATGAAGAAGTTGCTCGAGTAATGTCACAGTCTTTGACATTCCCACAAATACTTATTCTTATTGAAGCTTATAATCATAATGCTGATTGGTCAAGTCTGATTTATCATCATGTAATTTTAAATGGAGATATTAAATTTTTAAAGGATTTTCTGGCTAACAAGCGCCTTACTTCTGCCATCGTTCAAGACTGTGTTTGCAAGTAATTATTTTTTAATATTACTTAAGTTTTACTATTAAGTTATATGTTAAAATAGAGTTTATTTAATTCAGAAAATTTAACAAATATCTTTAATTTCATGGAGAAATTTTCGTTTTATTCTATTATAAAAAAGGTTGCAATATTTGAAAAATAAGGTAGTGCTCTGAATAATGAAATACTTTAACGTTTGACTCGCTGCTGTGAAGTGACATGAAAGTATTTTGAATTGAAATTTGAATCGATGTTGTTAAACAATGAAATCCAATACCATTATATAAAATTCCAATGCAACATTTTGATATAAAAGAAAGAAGCAACTGAATAGTATTGATAAAGAATTTCCTTTTTAATAATACTAATAAAATATAGAGAGATATTATTGAATTGTTAAATAAAATAAATTTTTTTCTTTTTATCTCAATTGTAAATAATATTATTGAAATGTATGTAATTTTCTTTCAGATATCGAGCAGAGAAATGTATATCAAAACAAATGACACTGAGTATGCAAAGCCTAATCTCTGAATTAACTGATGTAGAATGTAAATATATATTAGCAAGTCAACTTGGATTTAAGAATATTATTGAATCGATGCTATCTGATTCAGCTATTAGTTCATATTTGAAAGATACCGTCTGGAAACGAGGTTTTAATCCTCAAAAATTTATAGGAGAAAATTTTCATGGTTAATTACAACGATGACTCTTAAAAGGATAAATGAATATATAGTTTATTAAAACATAATTAATTATTTTTAAATAAGTTTAATGATATAAATGTAAATATTATTATTATAATATATATGGTATATAATTAATTGTAAAAAAATTTTTATAGTACATAATTTTTCAATAATGTCCAGCATTTCACTCTCTTTCTCTCTCTCCTCAACCACATATCTATTTCTAACTGCGTATTAAATACGTAAAATTACTCTGTATATAAAGCTCTGATAAAAAATTCGTTCAACAATAAAAAACAAAAAAATAGAATTGTCGAAAATAATTTACAATAGATCTACAATTGTTGCAATTTATTAACTAATTCAAAAATAAAATTAATAGAATCTGTTACTCCGTATCACAAGTAAATGAAAGTACAGATTAAGGAGATTCTGAGTAGTGAGATATTGAATAATTACGGCAATTAAATAATCAATAATGAATCTATTGGAAAGTAAAAGGCACTCGATTTGGGTAAATTATTCAACGTAATTGATTCTTTGATAGGATCATTCTTTAAAAGTTGTATTAATTTAAATAATTACTAGGTACGTATCCAGTTTTCCCATCACGATCTTCCATTAGCCACCATTCAGTATTTCCTTTTTCATCCTTGGATCTAATGAGCTTTAATTCTTGGTCTTCTTTAACGGCAAGAGTACCAGGTATGGCTTCATTAAAGTCATACCGAGCGTGGTAAAACTGAAAAAATAAAATAAGACATTTTTTACAATTATAATAGTACCAATGACATGAGTAATCTATCTCCAGTTATTGTAATTCTGATTTATCGTAACACATTTAAGTTACTCTTTTCAAGTACTTTTGGTATATATATATATATAATTGTACACTATTTATTCTAAAAATGAAATAAAAAATAAATAAAAAATCTACACATTTTATTTCTAAAATATATTTTAAAATGCATGTATAATAATACTAATAATAATATACAAAATGATTAAATTATAATTAAATGATTGATGATATTCAGGAATATTTTGTTTGTAAAAAATGAGAATTTATCATTTATTGAAACTCACCATAGGCTTTAAATTTTGATATCTTTGACTAGGCTCAGGTTCAGGCTCAATAGGTAAATTTTGATAATTTTTATTATCATTATGGATTTCATCAAGATTTAAATACCATGAAGATTGTGATAAACTTGAAGGAATAGTTTTAGATTGTTTTTCAGGACTTTCAAGTGATATAAGATCAATATTAGTTATTTTTTCTGGCGAATCCAAGGATATGAGGTCAGGTAAATTTGTGCGAGAGTCGACAACATCATTATTTATAGTTGGAACTAAAGATGAAGATTGCAATTGAGCTAAAGGTTGTAAAACATGGCGTGGAATAAATCCTTGGGTAGTACCATTGTCAACAAACCATCTAGAAGAATCTCCCATCGGATCTTGAGTCTTTATTATACCTACAATCGTTCCTTTGGCTGCTCCTAAATCTAAATCTGAAATACTGATTAAATCCTCTTGCACAACGTACAATTTTTCTACTCTAAACCTTTGCCTTAATGCAATTCTTGCTTTTTCACTTTGAAGACACATATCTACTTTAGCTTCTTCAACTTTAGGATTAACTCCAGCAAAGCTAAATCGAGAAATTTGATTCCAAAGTAAGTTATGATTAATTAAAAATGTTTGAAGAATATCGCCTGATGCTGATTGAGTTATAGATGTAGGTAAATTTAAATATTGCTGCATGATTCTACCATTAAGTAATTTCCGTGCATTTGTAAATTCTCGAATACACGCAACGATAATTTTCGTTGATGCTTCAATCAATATTGGTAATTCTTCTTGAAGTTGTTGATTTAAAGCTTCATAATTACTTTTTGTATTCGTTAACTCTTCCTGGATTGCTCGCGATTCTTTGTTTTTTTCAGCTTTTGATATGGCATTATCGTAATCTAATAATTTATCATGTCTTTTAGTAATTAGCATTGCAGGCCCCTCAAGCATGGTTATTAAAGAATTAATAGGCTGAATAACTTTTTTGTTTATTGAATCTCTAAATAATGCCATGTTTTTTGAAGCAATCATCATTCGCATCAGGTGATACTGATAAACTTCATTGTTATTCACTCCAGAATAGAACTGATTAATATAATCAGATATTAATTCTCCACAAGCACTATCTTCATTTAAATAACTGAGACACTGCTCTATATCATCTATTAACTGTGATGCACATTTTTCTAAAGATTTAAATTGTCTTTCAAGCTCTTCAAATACTGGATCTGGAGGTATATTTGTCAATCCCAAAGTAGATGCCAATTTTGCACTTAATCTACTAGACTTTTTAGCAACTGAATGCATATTTAGTTTTGACATTTTACCTATTAAAGTATTGTCACAATCTAAATATTTAGAAACAATATCTTTTCGTCTTTTGTACTCGTTGATGTATAGCGCAACAGCTGTCATTGCTTTACCAGCTTGTTCAATACCAACTTTGTCAGGATGTCCATCTTCTGTGCATTTCAATAATTCCGATAACATCAAATGATACTTTAAGATTCTTTGTACCGGTTTGATTAAAATTGAACTCATATCAAAACAGGCAATTTGATACCTAAGAGTTTCAATCCCTTTCTCGAAGACTATCATTATATCTCTGTTTTCTTCATACTTTTTTAATAAAGATAGAGCAGCTTCCTGATTACTACAATATTTTACATATACCGATTGAAGTTTATCAGCCATTTGTAAAAAACATGGAGATATCATTTGTTCGTTTTCATCTTTACCTTTCATCGCTTTCAATAGAGAATCTAGAAGTTCTTCAGCAACGTGAATTACTTCTAAAATATTACCAAACAAAATTGATACATCTATTCCTCGTATTTCTAACATACTTGGATCATATAGATGGAAAGTTTCATATGTTATTTTTAAATCTCTAACATATTCTTTTTCAGTAATTACAAGCTCGGATATAACATTTTGTCTTTGGTCTGCTCTTTTTCGCTTTGCTTCTGCGATTTCATCAACTTTAATGTTCTGTTGATTTTCATTTTCATTCGTTACTTTATTTGTTATAGATGGTTTTGATAATGGAGTAGAACCAGGAACAGGAGCTGGAGGTGCTGGACGATGAGGTTCTGATAATCTTTTAGGTTTTATTTCCTCAGCTTCAGTTAAATTTCGCTCAGGATTCCGAATTACTACGAAATCTTCGATATCTTGTTCTACTTCTGTAGGTGCTTGAGTTTCATCACTTAAGTATCCACGCGGACAAAGTCCTATGTCTCCATGTTTATTTTTTACACTAAGCCAATCATCATTAACTGTTTCTACTACTGTTACAATTTCTCCTTCGTCTATACTCAAGTCTCCATTCATTTGTGCATTGAAAGTATATTGCACTTTTATCTTATCTCCAGGAAATAATTTTTTATATACTCTTATTGCTTCTAAATAATTTTTTGGAGTTTGTTCATCATTATTCTCATAACAATCAACAATTATACTAACATAAGACGTTGGAAAAATTCCTATTTGATTATCTATAGTTCCCTCACTCCACTCTGAATCAATATGTTTAATTAAATGAACTACTTCTCCAGCTTTGAAGTTTAATTCATTCGGGAATTGAGCATTAAACGGGTACAAAGTTATGGCATGAGGTTTCTCTCCTAATAAATTTAATTTATGATTTGTATTGTTAGTTGGAATATGAGTTTCATATACGTCTGTATGATGAGGTTGAGATCTTGCATTAGGAAATAAATCATAGTAAGAAGGAGCTGGTTCTTCCATTGATAGGCTTGGAACTGAATATCCGAAATCTTTAAAAATTTTTCCTTCACTTGCAACTGATTCCGGAAAAGGATCCATGCTCCCTCCAAAGGCTTGATCACTTAAATCAATACCACTGTCAGTATGATCTTCAATATATATTATAAAGCTTTCTGGAAATGTTCCTTTCCTTCCATCCGATGTAACGCCAAGCACCCAACCGTCTCCTAAAATTTCTAATACTGTCACTATTTCACCTGCAGCTAAATCCAATTCTTCATTTAATTGTGCTTTTAGCGATGCTTTTACTTTTGCCTTTTTTTTTACTTGTCGATTTGAAGTATTTTTCTAGAAGAAAATAAGATCCTAAATAATGTGACACTTTTCCACCTATAAAATATTTATATGATTGTTTAAACGTCAAAGACAAGTAAACGTACTTTAAGTATTGAAGGATTCAATAACCAAACATGAGTTGATGGAAATATTCCAGTTCTTGAATTAATACGACCAAAATACCAGTCAGTACCAACTTGCTGCTCTCCAATAACAAGTTCTCCTAAAGACAAAAAACCAATTGATTTAACTGATATAATAAAAAATAAAAGCCAAGACAAAATCAGATTTAAATTTTACCTGCAGAAAATGATAGATCTCCTTCTTGTTCACCTTGAAATGGAGCAATAGCTACGAAGATATTTTCAGAATTGTCACAATTAGGTAAATCAACCTTATGTAAGTGATTAGAAGGAAATGAGCCTCTCTTGTCGCGAGATTCTCCGTAATACCAATATTTATCAATGACGTCATGGATCTGAAACGACAAGTAATGATATTTAGTAATTTTAAGATAAAATTCTTAGAATGACGTTTTTATATATATATATAACGTGAGCCACTTGTTTTTGTTGTGTACCAAAAAAAAATCTCCTTTTGATAGACTCAATTCACCATCAACTACTGTAAAAAAATCATTGATGACTTTCGTTAATGTTCCTCGTTCCATGTTAATTTAAAAATAAATTTATCGTATTTAATTTAAAAAAATGAATAAAAATTAAAAATTAATATAAAAAATAAAGCTCTGACAGATTTCACCGTCATTGGTGACGACTAATAAACGAGAAGTTAGCCGTTCATGAGCCACGTGGTCAAGTTTAAATCGATTTAAAACTTTCGAGGATAGAATCGATTGTACGGAATGAAGTTATAACACAACTACTCACATGTTAGAGAATAAATAAATCTATAGTTATTGATAAAGTTTAATATTATTTTATTAATAAAAATAGCAATTGTTGATTTTTAAAAAAACATGGATAAATAATTTTACAATTGATAATTGTTTTTAATTATTGATAAACAAAGGATTCGATTCAAGTGTATTAATGCTGGCTACATATTATAACAAAATACGGTTTATTACATAATGAAAATAAAATCTTTTTAGTAATTTTATGATTATTGATTTAAGAAATATGAATGATGACAAAAAAAATTCTGTGGGAAAAACAAATAACCTTGATGATATCAACAAGAATAAAATATTAATATCGATAAAAGATTTTCAAGATAAACATTCTGATTGTGTAGGATGGATTTTTCCTCTGGGAGGTGCAACTTTTATGGGCAGTAAGAATGGTTTTCAATTCAATTTTATTCAGATATTCAATAATTGATGATAAATCATATGTTCATATTTCTTTTTTACAGGTTTATTCATAGTTCCTTATGCTATGAAATCTATAACATTCATACCTCTCACTGTTGAATTGAGATTATTAACAGGATTATTGAGTGCAATTCCTCTATCATACTCTGTTATGAAAAGATATAAAGAACGGTGTGAAAAACATGTAGAAAATACCTATTATTATAGAATTAAAAAATAGATAAATATAGTTTTAAAGAAGATGCATTTTGTTCAAAGAATTATGCGTTTAACGCAGCTTAATTCTTTAAATAATATTTTAAAATATAAAAAAAATTGTTACCCTTCATTTGAAGGTTTCTCAAAATTTTTACATATAACTAACGATGAAATGTCAATGGGTGAATTGAATCATACCTCAGAATATCAAGAAATTGCTCAACAATTTCTGAATCCTAGTATGTATGGTCATGGAGTGTTGATAATCCAGCCGTATATTAAATGGGGAAAAGCAAAAAGAAAAAATACATCACCTGATCTTCAGCTCCTAGAAGCTGAAGCTTTGGTTAGAACATTGCCAAACTGGTCAGTTATCGGTTCAGAACGTATACCATTGATGACTTTTCGTAAACATCAACTTTTTGGACGTGGAAATTTGGAAAAGTTAGCAGAAAGAGTTAAATCTAATCCTAAAATTACTGCAGTATTTATTAGTTTAGAACTATTAAGACCTATTCAAACTGTACAACTGCAAAAAATTTTTGGAGTTGATATTTATGATCGTTACTCAATCGTCATACAAATATTTCGTGAGCATGCAAAAACAGCAGAAGCGAAATTACAAGTAGCTGTAGCTGAATTATCGCTCATATGGAAGAAAATCGCATGGGCGAGTGTAGACTCTAATGGCAGAATAAATTTAACAGAAAGGCGTAAAATGGTTTTACATGCTCGGGAAAATAAATTAAACACGGCATTGGCAAAATTAAAAGCACACAGAAAGTTAATTCGAAGTAGTAGGACATTAAGAAATATACCAACTATTGCTGTTGTAGGATATACGAATGCTGGAAAAACTTGTCTTATAAAAGCACTTACAGACGATGAATCGTTAGTGCCACAAAATAAATTATTCGCCACACTTGATACAACTTCACATGAAGGATTGCTACCTTGCCGAATGAAAGTTTTATACATGGATACAATAGGGTTCATTCAAGATCTTCCAGAAGAACTTTTAGAGCCTTTTATTGCTACTTTTGAAGATGCTATAATTGCGGTTTGTATTTTTTAGTTTTTACCAGCATTACTGTTAAAAACGATTTTAATACATTTTGACGTTTATTTTTTATCAATTGATGAGTAAATTTTCATCATTTATTGAAAGTTGTTATATAAATTTTTTGTCATCAGTTCGTTTGTCAAAACAAAATTAAGAGATTACCATTCAGGGAATGGAGAAATTAAAGAAATATTTTATTAGTCCTACAAAAAAATAGAGAAACTTTAACAGATTGTCAATAATTATTTGTCAACAATATAATTTTTTCATTAATGAACAAACAATTTTAGGATGTTGTCGTCCACGTATATGATGCAAGTCACCCAGATAGAGATGCTCAAATTCAGCACGTTCGAGAAACACTAAATAATATAATGTCAGAATTAGAAATAACCAGTAAACCAATAATAGAAGTTGCCAATAAATGTGACGTTGCACCGAAAGGAAGTGTTTCTAACGACGTTATGGCTGTTTCAGCACTGAATTTGACAGGTTATTTATTTACTTTGGTAATTTAGTTATCTGTACTCATGACAGCTTTAATCTAATTGAATTTATCGAATTTATAATTGACTTTTATTTAGGTACAGATTTATTACGAGAACGAATTGAAAAAGAACTTTTAGCAGTGACAGGACGAAAATTAATCAAGATTCGAGTTCAGTCAGGAAGTACTGCTGCTGCTTGGTTGTATAAAGAAACCACTGTCACTGATGCTACTCCAGATCCAAATAATTTACAGTATATGGTATTAAAAGTACTTGTAACAGATCTCCAAATTATGAAATTTAAAAAATTTTTGAGTGAATAGAGCTCTTAGGAATAATGTCAATAACTTATTGCATTTATTGGATGAATTATCATCCAAGGTGGCATTATTGAATTCAATTATTTAAATCATTTAGTAAATATTTCATTTATTAACTATAATTACTAATAAATTTCATTGAATGAATTATCAGTCTAATGATAAAATATTTGATACATGTTTAGGATCATGTTTTATAAACATTAATGACATTAATAGTTATTTATAAGTAAAAGATCACCAACGAGAAATAATTGAAGTGACTACGAGTCGTTCAAAAAGCACGTTCTCTGATGAAAATTTTGTTCTCTGTATAAAGTACACGTGCAGAACACGTGTCGTCTTGTAGCATCATATGAGTCTTTAAATATCAAACAAATGGCACGTGGTTGAAGAAGATCTAGTGACTTTTTTCTCAATTATGCTTTTTTATATTCATTCACAAAATGAAGTGAACGAAAAATAATACAAATAACAGTTATATGGGGTTTGGCATAAAGTAAATATAGAAAAAGATTTGCGTAAATATGTAATGTGATTGTCCATTAAGTGAAGCTTGTACAATTATAATATGCCCGGTGCTTTAATTACGAATTGTCGATTCGATACACTCGTTATGAGTCGATGATTACACGACCGATTGACTGTACTGTATTGGAACGATGTTCGTAAACACAATATTCAAGTTAAATAACATTGTATGGTCTATCAATTAATTAACGCTCCGATGCTTTTTATTTCTCATTGTATAAACCAATATTAATATTATCATTTTAATTACACCATTTTTCAAGCTTTTCACCATTTAAACTATTCGATTGAATTTTTTTATAATAATTATAAATTACTTAATACAATTGAAATGTTAGTATTAAATTAAAATTTATCTATTAATATTAGTTTTTATAAATATATTGATTAGGTAGTACGATAAATATAACTCAATTTAGTTTCAATGAATATAAATGTAAATTGTTTTGTATATCTTTGATTACAAAAAAAATGTTTCTGTGCATCTAGAAACAAATATAATACAAAGAACATTCGTAAAAATGAAAAATTGTAAAAGAATAGTATCTAAAGTAAGATTAAAAAGAGATTTCTAATACGTGCTCCAGCAAATCAACAAAGCCCATCCATCTTGTAACTTTTTTATTTTTTTTTAATCCATCAAATTCGCTTCTTTCTAGCTTTTAGTTTGACTATTTTACATTTTGTATAATACACAGGTAAACCATGACTATATCACGTAACAACCAAAAGTCCTATCCCTTTTTAAATATCTACCTTTGCAGGTAAAAACTTTTTGTTTTGCAGGTAAATATCCATACAAAAGAATTTTAACAACGACATAAATAGTATTTTTTTATTAAATGCATAAATAGATGTACAGTTTATTATTATTTCCATTTAACAGTGTTTGGCCGAAAAATTTACATAAAAATTTATTTGAAATTTTTATTGAAGAGAAGATTAAATAAATGTTTTTGATTGGTCATTTTCTAGATGTGAGGTTTGATTTGATCATAGAATATGAGTATTTGAAATAATCAATGTAATTTGAACGGTTAGTAAAATGAAGCAGATGGCGTTAGTGTTGGCCGCCTAGCGGCTGAGTAGAGTAAATAAAGTTGAGAGTTGAAGAGCCCAGTTCAGTCCCGTGAGTGATCCGGGCGAGTACAAACGTAAGTGAGTGGCGTGGCGTGTTTCGACGAATATAAAACTACCATCGAGCGTCAAGAGGGTGCAACGGTGCTGAGGGTGTGTGTACGAGACGCGTGAGAGAATAGTAAAGTCGTGAGGAGCCACTGGAAAACAAGGAGGATTAGAGAGTTAGTGAAATGTGTTAAGTTAATTAAAATACCAGTCATTGTGTTTCTTAGATAGTTCAATTGATCCGGCGCGAGAGTAGCTGTCACTTCGATCGCCATTTTAGCGCCGTTGAGCAGGGGATTGCGCGCCGTTGGTGGACTTGATCATGGTTAAAGAACAGTGAACCCTCGTGTGTCTATTATTTGGTATGTTTTATATATTTGTATTGAAACTTTTTGTGATTTGACGACAAGTCTCAAGATAGTAGAGACAAGAGAAAGATAACACAAATATGAGAAGATAATTAATGAATAAAGATAGATTGAAAGAAAGATAGAAAGAAAGCAAAGTGAGAGCAAGCCGGCAAGTTGAGGGAGAGTGTTTCACGGAGTGTGCGTGCGCGTGTATTTGTGTGTCGTGGGAGGCAGGGCTCGCCGTTTTCTTGCGGCTTGGCCAGTTTTTTCTCTCCGTTTCTCTGCTCCTTCTTTCTCTCCCTAACGAAAACCCTCCTCCTCTGTCCTTTTGTCTCTCTTTCTCATTCGAGAAGTAACCGCTACAAGAATTTGTAGCCCCATTTTTGTGCATTTGGGCTGAGACAACAAGACAGATTTTTGATAAATTTTTTTAAATGATACACGAGCAATAATACAATCGAACATATATATATATATATAACGGGTGAATTATTGTTGTTATAATAAACAATAGTGATAATAGGCAAAACGTTGGTGACACATCGAATTATGCACGACATCGATGCTTTCATCTAAGCTCAACACAACGTGTTCCTACGCTCCATTCGTAATTCATCTCTACCTATATGTTCTCATCGACGTTCCTGGAGCCCACGCGTCATAGTTACATTTGAAAACGTTTTAATTAAGTGATTCAACGTCTACATTCATTCAACTGTTGTAGACTTGAAAAGATCAAAATATTTCAGGCTTTTAAAAAATAAAGTGAGGTAAAGTTTACAAGTGATCGAAGTGTGTGCATATCCGTCAACTATTTTATATATCAATAAAATTAACATATAATAACAATTATTAATTAATTCATCAAATAAATATAAACAAATAAATAACGAATATAATATTATATATATATATATATATATACATAAAACAAAATAAATTTATGAGTTTAATTTGGAAGAAAATTATTAAATAATTGTTTACTGATATAGTGAAGTGGTATTTGTAAAAAAAGAAGATTAATACCGTGATAAATAAAAATAAAATTTTGTCAAAGTGATCATAAGTATTTGATAATTAAAGAGTGTTATTATATTCATATACAACTATAGAAATCTAAGAATTTTGAGTCAATATTAATGTTTGTGACAGCAGGAGATTGTTGACTCTCTTTGAAAAGGATCTAAATACGGTTAAACCTGTCTTCTTTGGTGCTGGACAGACGGGTGAAAAACAAAAAACACGAAGCAAGGTCAAGTCGGTGGTGCGTGGAGAGGGTTCTCTTTCACTTGTAGAGCGAATAGTGTGATCAGTGTGAGCGTGCAATACCGGTCGAGCGACTGAAAGGGTCGCGTGTTATCGGCCACGCGAAATATCCTATGGTAAAAGTGCTTAATCAGCTCCGTGGATAAGGGTTGTTACCTTTTTCAAGTGTGATAAAAGATCGAAGGCAACGGCCGTCCGAAATGATTCTGCGCATTTGAGGGGGCAAGGAGTGAGTTGATCGACGAGGGTGCACGAGTGCTGGAAGCCGCCAGAAACACGGTTAGTTGACTTGATAAAAAACAAAAAAAAAACCAAAGGTCATCTTCACTAGAATTTTGGACGATTCTCATAATCATGGTTGTTAAAATAGGCTATACATAGTAATTAACGAAACTTACCTTACTATTCTAGAAAATTGAGGATAAAATTGTTTTTAGTATGGACACACGCGACGCAGTAATGCCTAGAAAATCTCAATACACTTAAAACGTGTCCTCGTAATTCTCGTGTGGAATTTATGCACAAATACCGTTCGAAGACACATATATACCTGCCTTAAGACAGTTACCTGGTTGCTTCCAGGCAAGACAGGTCGACTTTTTCGTAGCTGTCCAAGAGTCAACGGGGCTGAGCCATGAGTCCGCTCGACGTCTGAATAAGGCATGCGGCTATAAAAAGGAGTTATATGATGAGACGGTCGAAATTTTTAGGCAAAAGTGCCAGGATCATTGTCTCATGCACTTGAATATGCTCATATGTATGTGTTTTTTTACTGACTGGTACGTTGATCCGTGGTAGTGGTAGTGGAATAGTAATGCTATTGAATCACTCTTCCTGTCTCTTTTTCGCTTCTTCGTGGATACCTTTGAGCTTTGCGGAATTCACCATTTGTCTGTTATTTTTTCACGTTGCTATCCACACTTTCTTCGTCCTTCATCAAATAAAAAAGTCGTCAGGGTCGACCGGGATACAAAAAATAAATGGACTCGTTACGCGACCTCTGACCATATAAATGTTTATTAAACAAAACTTCAGTCTTAGTATTTTCCCTCCTTTATGACTGCCATTAGAAGAATACTAAAACTTTAGAGATTGCAAAAATTTTTATTTTAACGACTCTTTACATCGCATTCAATGCATCACTAATAATCCATATCTGCTTTATGTTCTATCGAACTAAGTCAATTGTAATAATATTCAATCAATGAATTTTTTTCAATGTTTTTCCTACTCCAATTATTTATTATCAACTTTAATGTTACTTGGCTTGATAAAAATTATTTAAGCTCTAATGTATTCATTTTTAGTGATTAATAATAATAAAAAGAGAGAGAGAGAGAGAGAGAAAAATACAAAATCACTAACGATATAATAAAATATGATTTTTTTTTTTTTTTAATAATCAGTACTTTTCAAACAATAATTACATTAATTCTAAGAAAATGCCAAGTAATACAGACTATCTCTTCTAAGAATTACTCAGTGATATTAATTTTTTTTTCATAAAGATAAACATTTGATAAATTTAAAACAACCATTTATCTGAATAAAAAAAAAAAAACGTATATTGATAATGATTGAAATGAAATAACTTATAGTTGTTTTATATTACAGTTTTCAGATATTTTGACACCGTTTGAAAAAAAAAAAGTGATAATTTTTGAATTTCAAAGTGAGTTGAAGAGTTTTCCGTATCGTTCTTAATAATTCAAAAGGAGTAATATCTTTTATTAATTCCTTGTGGAATTCGATTAATTGGTCACAAGAATCGCGTGCGTCCGCAAGTCCTTTGCTTCTTTCTTATTTTGTACGACCTTCGATGGAAGGCGGCGATTATTAATCGAACATTTATCCGCCGGTTTGATTCAAACCTGATCGCAAATTGCCTCAAGAACGCACAACCATTGAGGCAAACGCGGCGCCTAAGGCATGGGTTGCACTGAAATACGGTCTGCTTTCGTGGCTCCCGGCATTTAAAACCGCGCCTGTGCTCCCCTTATTCTCTTCTACCCTCCCTTGTAGATGATTATAACAAAAACCGGGATAGTTTTAACCTTCCCTTTTCCCCGTTATACATATCTAATCGGCCGTGTTACTTCTTCTTTTATTCAACAGGAAATTCGTGACACAAAAAAAGTAGACTTCATTATTATCAAGAAAAAATATTTTTTGTTTAAATATCAACCATTTTAACATCTTTATTGTGCTGCTTCATTTAATTATTATTATATTTTGAGGAGATTTACATGATTTGTTATTGTAAACATATATTCAATTGAATGTAATGTTTTGATAAATATTTAATTATTTAATTAAACTGACACGATTCTGTTAAGAAGTATCGCAATTTGATTGCATTTTCTTGTACAAAGTTAACTCAAATATCATTATGATGATACAGAGACAGTTATTTATAGATTAAATGAAATTGGAGTAAAGATTGTAAACTAGATATTCACAATTAAGATTCAATGGATCATCAAATTAATATTTATTATTTTTTTAAACATTTATGTAAAATAGATTTTAATATAAAAATATTACTTAATAGAAATTAATTTTTCGGAGCAACTATTCCGCAATGAGTTAACCAGTTTTTTAAATGGACTTTTAAAGTGTAAAGAAATTAATTAGAAAAAACATGTGTAATAGATACTTACATACTTAACACTTATTATTATTAATAAATAATACTTATTAGATCATTGCAAAAGTATTTTTGCAACATCATGTCTATAAATATTAAAAAAAAAAAATTCATTAATTCATTCACTTCATTAATAATCACCCTCAGTAATATTTATTCAGTAATTGAACCTAAATAAAGAGGTTAAAATATGCAACATATTATCCATTAAATTCATTGCTATATAAATAATCAAATATTTTCTCAACGATTTATTACATTACAAAAATCACTGCCATTTTTTTCTCAATTAAACAAACAACTCTTATATAACGATTTTTTATGAACGATTAATTATAAATGAAAACTTATAATATATTAACTTAGTGTTTTTATTAGTTTTAATAACTGCGATTAAATAATTTTTTATTATAATATTTTTTCAATTATTTAATCAACGTGCATTATTTGTGTTTGGGTGCAAGCAAGACAATGCAAAACCTAGTTATCTAATTCTCGCGACAACGACGACGATGACAACGTTATAGCGACTTCTTTAGTTGACTTCCAAGTAGACTGTACGAGAAAATGTTTATTAATTACGTGAACGTGTCGGCATAGCTAATCCAAGTCTTATGCCGGACATGTTCGACAGAGTGTGACCGACACTTTGGTACGCGCGTTTTATGAAAGAACGTGTTAGTTTGGTGTACTTTGTGCACGAGAAACAATTTAATTCAATGCCCCTTTTATTATTGTACCCATATAAAAATCTCCAACCCTGATTTGTTGTCTATGTGTGTACACGCCTGTCAGGAGTTGTGCTGGGTGTTAGGAAAGTGGAGAATTGGAAATAATAATAAAAAAAAAATGAAGTAAAATAAAAGAACAACAACCGATTCATAGGGAAGGATTACATGAGTACCTGAAATAACAGGAGATCTAGACGGATTACCCTTGAGTATTTGCTTGAAGGGGAAAAGGGAGGGTATATATACACTGACCGGTTTTTAGCTCACACGCTTTTCATTCTTTTTATCAACTACCTCGTTCTATAAATTCTATTCTACTCGACACATGTGCTCGATTTATAATCCATCTATTTGCGGTTTTTTTTCATAATACTGACGCTAACGGGACATCAAGTCTCATCAAGATTTTTTTTTCGTTTACTCGCATCTCTTTCACTTTCTACTTAATTCAAAACCCACGCATAATGTAAGGTGAAGGGTCCAATTATTGGTAGATTGAATATATACTTGAGCTGTAATCAACAACACCCAACTTTCCTCACGTTTATGTTTTTTTTTGTATTCATTTCTTTCTTAGCCTGACTAAAATTATTACTCTTAGAAAAAAAACTTGATTGCACAATTTTGTTTGTATGATAGAGAAGAAAAAATTTATTTGTTAATAGTATAGTGATTCTTTTTTTCGAATTTTTCTGTGTGTTATGGGAAAATTATGATACGATTAGTGTAGAGGTAGGCAGTTTATGAACGACAGTTGTTAATTAAAATTTATTAATTTAAATTTTTCGTTTTATTCATGTAGAACAATTAATATTTTTTACAAGGAATTAAAGTGTATTATATTTATTATTGAAATACCTGGATCGATATTTTATTTAATAACCTGTCTTTTATTAATGAGATAATTGATCAACGTCTTATCTACTGTATGAAATTCTATTTATTTACATGGACATATGAAGTTAGTCAATAATCGAAATATATTTTAGTTAAATTAAAAATCTCATACTTTCATGATTTACTAGAATATATTGCGTATAATAAAATAATCTGAATTTTTTAACGTATAAGGAATGAGTAACTCAATTTTTTGATATATTTCGATTATTGACTAATTTCAGATGTCTCTATATAAATTCATAAACACAAATGTTGATTTAATATTTATTAATTGTTTAAGGAGAAATTTATAGACATATACTAGAGTTTTTATTTGTAATGAAACTATTTTCAAGTTATTTATTACTGATAAAATAATTGAGTTGATTGTTTTCTAATAAATTTATGAATTTCTATTGAATAAAAAAAATACTTGGAAATGTAGGGAAAATTGTTTTCAATACAATGTAATATGTATACTTGAAATATAATATATAAAGTCACGAGTCAGAAAGATTATGACAGTATAAAAATAGTTTGTAGTGATTTTAATCAACAACAATCTCAGTTATCTGAATTAAATATTCATTTATTCTAAACACTCATTTTATGACTTTGAATTTACATTCTTTTGCAATAAAAAGAAGAAAAAAAATTTTCCTTAACGATTTGCTACTGATAAGCTAAGAATTTCTTGAATTATCCAATAATTTACTTAGAATTTATAATAAAATAGTTTCTTCATTTAACGATACACTCATACTTCCTTGGGCCTCTCCTCAAAAGAGAAACAATTTTTCTTTCAATACTGTTACAACATCAAACAATTTACGATAATTGTTATAACTAACAAATCCTCTAAACTATGCTCAATCATCATCAACAAACTTTTAAATAACTTTAATCAATTAATTCTAATTAGGCCCTCCACTTAGTAGTAGTAGTAGAAGTTATTTTAAATAACTATAATGATTATAATAAAAATAAGATGTAAGAAAAAATAAATACTTTAGTTTCTAACGAGAATTAAATCGTAAAGAGAATCCTACTGTGACGCAACGGGTAAAATGGACGTCCAGTCGCGAAGAAAGAGACCTATGAAGCCACGGTGGTCGAGAAAAAGGATAAAAAAAACTTGAGCTCCTTCTCTTGAGACTATATAGTACTATTATATGCTTTCGTGTTTGCTTGTGATAGTGAACCCACGTTTGTAAATACATCTATACATCCCTGAGTCCTAGAATCTTGGATTTGTATCCGTGAGAGTGAGAAGGAGAAGCAACGAAGCAACATCTCTCCACCAGCAATCCCACGGGGCCTCAAGAGAAGTACATGGCCAGACTCCATTCGTGTGTTTTACCTCTCTTGTGTTCTTCGGGGCCTCACCTTGATGCTGTGTAGAGAGATCCTCTTCTCAGTTTCTCAGTTCCCTTTCTCTCAGTCCCCTCTCGTCGACTCTATACCTCTCGTCTCACACGCCTTGTCTCCTTTTCATTCTCGCCTCAACAATGCATTTGGATCCAAATAAAAGCTGAAGCATAATCACTATTTTTTTCCTCTCTACACTTTTTTTTTCTTCTCTTAATATCTCTTTGTATATATTTCCTCCAGAGTCACGCGTACAGGATAATGGTACGAGAGTGACGGATATAGATTTTTCTAAACTGTTTTATACAATGTTGTATGTACCATTTGTGGCTATGTAGGCAAATAAATTATTATATTTCCAGTATAATCAGTGTATAGGTCATTTTTATTGCTTTAGAGTTATTTAAAGAGACTCTTTTATCGATGATATTGAAATTGAATTTTTTTCTAATTATAGCTGTTAGGATTTATAATTTATTACCAGTAAAAAAATGATTACGAGTGTAAATAAATTGTAAATTCATGAAAAATATAATATTAAAAAAATTACAAATTCATAAGAATTATTTGTTAGTAATAAAAAAGTCTTTATAAAAAGTGAGAAAATTCTATAGTGTCGATTAGTAAATAGATTTTTCATGAATTTTACATTCTTTTCTTCTATTGTTGTTCTTTAGAAAGTCAGGATGTTTTTAAAAAATAAAGGAATTCTCATCTTCAGGTGAAGAATAAAATTCCAATGGAGGGTGTATTACATAGTCAGCGTCACATTGATTAATTCTTTCAAATAAATGGTCACTTTTTTTTTGCTATCTTTCTACTAGGATATTTTGCAAATTAATATATTCAATAATCATGATGGAGATGTGAATACTGTGAACGTTTCATTCAATTAATTTCAATGAATTTTAATATTTAATTATATAACATTATGATGACTATATTCAGTAATATTTAATAATATTCAACATAATTTCAATGATTAAAGAATTCTTAAATTCACTTTCCATTGTATTGAGGTCAATTTTATTGAATTTAGTACCTCGAAGAGTTTATTGAAGATAAAATAAAATATTCTGTCACAAATTAGTTCAAATAACCATTCTCTACAATGATAATTCTCTGAATGTAGTAATATCCACTCCAATCGTAATAACGAGCTTAAGATGACTTTTTTTTTGTTACAATAATTATCATCATTACCATTAACTGAAATGATGAGCAATATCTGACATAATATACTTTAACTAATTAATAGCAACATTAACATTCTATGGTAAAATAAATCAACTTTATAAAAAAGTAATATTTTCAAATGATTATAGTTGAATTCATATCATTTAAATCCACCTTGAATGACCACAATGAATAGCCCGCCTTATTTATCCCAAATGTTTTTAGTATTCAGTAGTAATTTTTTCATCAAAATAAGAATAGCCTTCAGATCCATGACTAAAAATGTTTCTCAGTTAATATGAAGGATTCTTCTGTACTCTTTGAGACTTTTAATTTCCTTTTCTCTCGAGGTCTATTGAGTTTGTCACGGTTGAAACCCCGAGAGCGTCCTGCGATTAGTATTTGCAAGAATTGGTTTAGTTCCCATGATGAAGCTGAGGAAAGAAAAAGAGAGAGTGATGATTGAGGAAGAGTATGGGGATAAGAGAAAAGATTTTAATAGGCACCAGGAAGCCGATAGACTATGTTCTTGAGAACAAAGACGACGATATGGACAGATCGTGACAGAGAGAAATTATGAAAGAGTCCGGTATAGAGAGAGAGAGAGAAAAGAAGGGCTTGCTTGACTCAACACGAGTCCTGCATTCTCTCGAGACTTTGTTCGTTCATTTTTTTTTTCTCTTGTTCAATCGTCTTTCTCTGATTCGCGTGTTCAAGCGTGCATATACTCGTCAGTTTCTTCTTGCTCCCTCCGTCCTTGGCTCTTATCTTTTTGTTTTATTTTTCGCTCTTTTTTACCTCTTATGTATCTTGACATTCGTCTTCTGCATACACACATGGGCTCCAAATTATGATTGTGGTGGAATAAGAGTCTTTAGTTAAATTTTGTAGTTTCAAATATTTGAATTTTGTCTAATAAATATTTGTTTTTATGTTTATTTGCGCAATTTTAGTGAATGCTATGAAATATTTCCAAAGTATTAGATGGTTAAATTGAAAATAATTATACATTGTAAATAATGTTTGCTCCAAAAATATTTCAATTTCTCTCTTAATGCTGAAATATATTTAATGAGTTATTTTAAAACTAAAAATGAAATTTCTATAATTTTCTACTTCATTTATCTTTAAATATTATGAAGAAATAATTTTATTCGTAATTTATTATGAAAACTCCAAAACATAAATATGAGAATAAAAACATAAATTTATCTAGATCTTTTGTGAAAAGTTATTAAAAATATTAAAAAAACATAAAGTACAGTTAGTTGTGTGTGAGTGTAAATATGTTTGGCCTCGGCTTTTATCCTGGTCTAAACATTATCTATCGCCATTTTTCTCACTTGTCCATTCTCTTATTCATTTTACTTTCTGGCTCGGTTGTATTGCTTCAGTGTCGTCTCACGAGTAGTCGCATATAGTAGTCCTTTCTTGCATTCTCTCTTGGGGCTTGTGGCCACAGGCATCTCTTCTCTTCTACATTCACTCCAACTTTTCAGTCCTTCGAAATTTCAACCCTGCGTCCGCGCTCAGTCGCCTCGAGCTTTCCAAACTTTGCCATCTCTCGGGCTTTAAAGACGAAGAGCCGTCTACGACTTCTTGACTCTCATCTTATTATTCTACTTCTCTGTCTTCATGTCTTGACTCATTTCTTTTTCTTCTCGTTGGTATTCCCCTGACTCACTCTGTGCTAGTGATGCAGCACTGTTTCGTCTTCACGCTTCAAGCTTTTACCTTTATACTTGCCTTGATTATTACTAGCTAAATGCTCAAGGGCGTACAGTCCAATGACAAGGTTATATTTTTACTTCATTGTTTCTTCATTTAATGAAGAATTGAAAGTTTATTACATTTTATCATGACTTTTTATCAGCTTAAAAAATTATACTTCCGAGAACTTTTCTTCTTTTTATATCAAATTCATCTGTAAAATCATTTACGTGTATTCCTATTACTCCTTTTTTTATCATATTTAAAACTATCTCATATTATTAAAAATTAATTTTAAATTATTCTCAGTACTCGTACAACAGAAAATCCTTCCTCACTACATTGACATAGTTTAAAAAACTTTATCAGTTAAGACCTTTTGCTAAAAAAATTCTCTTCAGTAAAATTATTAAAGCCATCAGATATTTATAACTAATAATTAAAAAATTAAATATTTATTTATTTGATAAAAAAAAAACTGTTTACTCCGAAAACAATGAGTACAATAATTGTGCTCCAAAATATAAAAAAAACTACTACTACTAACTGAGATACTGTTTTCACACTGTTACCAACCATCCAGAATGAATAAAAGAAAGAAAAAAATTAATTATCACCATATAAAATTGACTTTGTCGAAACGAGTTAACACAAGAAGTAAACCAAAATATCTTTAGAATTTCTGACACCTTATTATTATAATGAATTAAAATGTCCGTCATTCATGTAAAGCGAAATAAATAAAATATCGGAAATAGGATATAATTGACGCTGATATCAACTTAATGATTTAAATTACCTTCAAGTAATGATCCAAAAATAAAATGTAGCTAATGATATTTATTTATTGATTATATTATAATATTCTCATTTATTTTCATTTGTTAGTGTGTATTATTATTCTTTATCTGCCTCATGTTACACTATATTTCTCTATTTTCTTTTTATTACTTAATATGGATATGAATAGAGTTGTCTTATGTCTGATCGATGCTTGACTAATCTATTGTCTCTTCTCTCTTTCACTACGTGACTGTCCAACGATTATAGTTATCATCCAAGCTAGTTTACTTCACGATATAAATTTCATAGTCATGATATTCAGGGCCGTATTGGTACGTCCAAATGTGTATACAACTATGTATATTATATCTAGTGTCCCTTTCTTGTTGAAAATGAACGGGTAAAAGAAACAAGAGATAAAGAGAATTTTAAAGAAAAAAAAAAAGTGAACGGATAATCTACCTCGTCGCATCGTAATAATTTTGTGCGGTTGACTGCACTTTGTAATATCGTTTAATACCAGATTATTGAAATTTGGATACAAAACCACCA
This sequence comes from Chelonus insularis, assembly GCF_013357705.1. Taxonomy (NCBI): domain Eukaryota; kingdom Metazoa; phylum Arthropoda; class Insecta; order Hymenoptera; family Braconidae; genus Chelonus; species Chelonus insularis. Next base: position 133,727 of record NW_023276462.1, read on the forward strand.
TTTTAACGTAATCATATCTATATAAAATTCAGTAAAATTAATGAGTTTGTGAGTATATCTTTACATATAATATTATCGACTAATTTATTATTTTACTATTGAATGGATGTAATTATAATTTTAATAGAATATCTGTTGAGATTTTAATTAAATAATCATCACTTTGTTAATTATTCTGTTCAGAACAAGAGTATTGAATCATTAGAATTCTAGTATGAGTGAGAAAGAATTATTGGATCTTTCTTTAAGAAAATACGTTTATTATTAAAGAATACTCATATTTGATTTATCCGGATTTCGTAGCTCGATCATTTTCAATTCAAATCATTTACTCGGATTTACATTTCAATCTTCATTTAATATGAAATTCGGGAGAACTTTGTTATGTATATGTCGGAATTTGCAATATTTAGGGAAATTAGTGATTCATGCGATTAGAATTGAATAGTGAAATTGTTGAAATTTTTATGTCACATTTCCTTGTTAAGATATGAAAATTTTAGGTAGAATTTAGAGAGAAATATTTAACGAATTTGTTTTAGATGGTAGTGAATTTAGAAATATATATATATATTTTTTTTCTGAAATATCAATGAATAAAGAATTTAACCAAATTAATAGATTTTATTTAAGGTGATTTGTGATAGAAAATAAAATCAATGTCATTTTAATGAATACAGTGGAAATGATGATACATATTTTAAATACCATCTGTTAAAATTCATTTTTTATTTTTGAGAATTAAAGAAAACAATTAAAATGAAGTAAAAGTGTGAAATGTTTGTATTAATTATTCGTCACTTAAAGCTAATTAATATATAATTAAAATTTTTTATCGATTAAATAATAAATTAATTATTCAAGGAAATTTGTTTTTGATAAATAAAATTTTGTTTAGTATTAAAACAACTCATTTAAAATAATGCTTTCACTTATATAATGTCTCTTTAATTATCATAAAAAATTATGAAAGAAATTACAATGCGTATAATTTCCAACAGGGATTTTTAAAATTAAACCAATATTCTTATTTTTGTATAAAAAATATTCATCTAAAATAAACGTATACACTGTGTTTAATGTAAAATAAATGATTTTTAATGACCTTATTCGCGTGGTTTGTTGAGTCTATAAAGGTCCATGTAAGAAGAACTTGTCGCTTCTAGCTTCTTCTTTAACATCTTTGCTTTTGTTCTTTAGACAGCTTTTCCTTTTTTCCCCATTTCTTTTTTTCTCTACTTTACTTACACTTACCTGCAGTAAAGTCACTATGTCGTTGTACGAGTGCAAGTAGTACAGTACTCTCGACCTCCTTCTTTTGCGGGAGAGATTAACGCAATGTGTCACTCGAGCATAGGGTGAATCACCCCTTTTACATTGCATCACTTTTTTCCTCTGAAATTTCTATTATTTTTTTTTTTGTTCTACGTATAAAAGCCATTGTCACGGAATTTTGTTTAAAACATGACTCATTGTTTAACATCATGATAAAGTAAATAAAAAAAACTATTTATTCAATCATATTACTAGAGAGTTTATATAAATAAAATGTAGGCACGAACGAATGAAAGGAAATTAAAAGAAAATTTTTTCTCTACCACAAACGTTTATTTGATCAAAAGCTTTTTTTAGCTTTCATCTTGAAAGCTGCTCGGTTTTTACCACGATTTTAAGTCGAATAAATAAATTATGTAGGTGATCAAATAGAAGGAGACTTTAGGAGTATATTTGTTGTGTAGTAGACATCGTAAAGAGAAATTTTCTGTGAGAAAAACATGAATCACCCCGACGCAATTTTGTACCTGTCGTGACATAACTTGTTAAACTTTATTCTCTGTTAAAAAGAGGGAAGGTAGTAGAGAGAAAAATATAAGAATATATTGCAGAAAGATACGAGAATCAAGAAAATATTCAACTATTTATAAGAACAATTGAGATATATCTTTTAATTAAGATAACGAAATTCTTCTGATAATATTTTAAGCTAGATCTGAAAAAAAGTACTAACTTTTTACCGGGTTGTTTTTTTTATCACAAAAAATCATTTAATGAACATTTATAGTGTAAAATAAATTTATTATTCTAATTTTTGTTAGTACAAATGCAAATAATTTCTGATTAAAGAATATATTTTTAATTAATGCAACAGTTAAAATTGTAAAGTTGTTATTTTTAAATAATTTTAAATTATAATTACAATCAATGTTAATTATTATGCTAATGAAAATATAAATAAGTATTCTTAGATGCTGCTTAAACAATAAAAAATGTAAGAAAAAAAAATACCGTAAGCATATCAAAAAACCATTTTTTTTTTTCACTGTGGCTTTCGAATAGAATTAATTATTATTTCCCTCAATATGATGCAAATATTCGTGAATATCACCCATGCATCAGTGGAATGCATAAACCTGGTTCACACGCGTGCCGGGAAATACGTTGCTGTTGATACGAGATCACATTACACTTGGTGTCGACTCACATTTCTACTTCTCTTTGGACTGTACGTATTTTATTATTCATTCGCGACGAAGAATGTAGTGTTAGATGCAGGTTGATCTAAGTTCAGTGTTTAGTGTGTGTGACGTATGATGGAAAAAATCAGAAACAAAAAAATCCACATCTTCATTTAATCTAATCACCATATTCAAAGAAACAATTCCTCGAAACGATTTGTATTGTATTGGTGCGTTGATCCAAAAGGATGTAACCTTATTTGAAAACTTGTCTTCATATTTAACGAATGGAAAAACTTTAACAACGTTTCAACAGCTCGTACACTTGTTTCAAAGTCTATCACACACATACACATATCTTCAAAGTCCAAAAATCGTTTAGTGGAATTCCATTCTGGAGATTTATGACGTTGCTGTTTGCTTCGTCGTCGTTTTCGAATTTATTGACGCGTGTCGAGGTGCTCTGAGGTGTGAGGGGATCATAGGAAGGAAGGAAGGTAGGGGAAAAAGAAAAGGTCCATCAGGAAGGAAGGAAGACTATGGATAAGTTCAACAATCGATCGTAAGCCGCACGTGTTGCCAAGGATCTGCTTCAAGATGCTTTTCGTTCTTCTTCTTTCTTGTGTTCAGACCAGAGGGGGATGTTGTTTCCAAGTGTATTGGGGTGTATATCGTCGACAAGGGGCAAGACCGTGCATGAAGGAGCTAAAGAAGATCGAGAATAAAGAAGGGCGCGCCTTGAGAAGGGAAAGTGAAATGCGTACCGAGCTATGATGGGGGTGCAAGAGGAGAACTCACTAGCTAGTATACGTCATCAACTTCAATAGGGTTCCTCTCCTTTAGCTGGTATACTGTTTCTCCCTAAGACCTTTTTTTTTTACTGGCAAAGATAGCATAACCCTTATTATATACCAGACGAGCAGTGAACAACCTAGCTAGTGATGCAAAGCATCTAGTTCAACCCTCAGTACCTTCAGGAGATTAACGGGCTCGTGAGAGAATTTATCTCATGAGTTGATAATTCCTCGTTGTCTATATATATATATATATATATATATATATATATATATCTCGGCCTCAGTTACATAATTTACGCTGCTTAATCGTCCAAGTGTTTTGCTTGTAAAATTTCTCCAGAGTTAGTCAGTGGTATTCTTACCCTTCATTCGTGAAGTTATTCAGAGAGTTTGAAATAGGGAAGATGTAGGTATAGTGTAATCTATATGTGGAGATATCTGGTGATGTTGGGATGTACTCAGTAACGACGTCGATTCTTTAGCTAAAGTTATGCTAATCTCATGCCACCCTTCGTCCTTCAGATTGTATTTCAGCTGACTAGTTATTTATTCTTTTTCTCCAGTGTTTAACATCCACTCTTTCACAATCTCAGTCAAGTCAGATTCATTTTGAATGTTTAAATTCTCTAATTTACACTGATGGTCATTAAATTCTTCTATGATTTTCATGTCCTCTAAATCATTTAATGTATCTCTTTTTATAAAGAATACAATTATTAAATTTGATTATACTATTCTTTTCAATTTTAACTCATTAAAGTGAATTAAGTCAAGTATTTAATATATTATGTTTTAAAAATATTTAATTAGACGAAATAGTAAGATGAGGTGTAATATTAATCATTAAAATTCTTCGTGTCTCACTAACACGAGCTAAATAATGAATCTCAAATATTTGGACAGTAGACTATTTGTTGAAAATTCCATTTTGACTTAAAATACTTATGCAAGCATTTGAGATATTCTCGTGAGACAGCTTGAATCTACTAGAGATATTTGCTTTAAATGATGATTTCTTTTGAATTGTGTTAATTATTTAAATATCAAACTATAATTATCACTTACATGTATTTTTTATTTATCAAATTTACAAGAAATAATCGTTTTGTTATTAAAAATTGTATGCGAACGATTATAGCTCATTGATATTAATCAATAATAATAATAACAAATGTTGACAAATTAATTAAATACTTCTTTGTGAAGATAATTTATTCATATTTGCGTGCTACAATTGAAATAGATATCAATCAACTCAGAGTTTCCATGACAAAATAATTTGCAATAGTATTTCGGCGTAGTTTCGGTTCAATTACCATTCATGAATAGATGATGTAATATGAAAAAATATCTTCAATAGATTCATTTTGAAACTTTTATTGTTAAATAAGAATATTATATGGGATAAAGAAGAAAAAGTGCATATATAGGCGACATACAAGTTCCCTTGCGACAAGTGGGATAATAGAGTCATTGAGATTTCGAGCACGCGGCGACGCGACACTCGGGTAATACGACGAGTCTGGTCGTGTTTCATTGACGAACGCTGTATGAATCGAAAGAACGTGCTATAGTCATGTGCGCGCGCTTCCGCCCTGGGTCGAGACTATATTTCCTGGCTATTCTACTCTTTGCTACGACATTTCAACTCTTATACTTCCCATTCCTCCATTGCCAATGAAGGCTGTAGACTCAAGAGTTATACGCCAACGAATTGAAATATTCGGTCGTGATATCTATCCCCAGGGATTAAATTTCCGCTGGATCATCAAATTTATTTCATCTTTCAACGATTGAGAATTCGAATAAATATTACGTACTGCTCAGAATTTTTTTAGTTTTATTTTTTTCGTCAATTTTTCTACTCTTCCTCAAATATTTCACGTTTATTCTCACATCATTAATTATTTATTAAATTGATAAATTAATCTTTGATTGAATTTTATTAAAAACTTGATATTATTGAGTAAATCAATCATTTGTCAGTGATAAAAAAATTGGAGTAACAATTAAGATAATGAAATGAATCGAAGCATGATTGTTATCTATCATAATTAGTCGACATTCACAAGAATTTGTCTTGAAAGTAGTTGAAATTCTCGTGAATATCTGGGTATAATCGTGACGACTATTGAGATGTCTCTTAGCTTAGTTGAATGTCGAATCGGTTATTCTCATCGATCGCTCTTGTCCATCGGTTGACAACTCGGTTATGGAGTTGCGGCATAAAAAGCTGTCAGGTACATACATATGTAAGCAAGATGCGCATATGTAGTTTACTGAGAAAGAAATAGAGGAAGAACATGAGAATAAGGGTGAGGCTATAAAAGAGAGTATACACGCATATGTATTTAAATTGAATCGATTTAAGCGTTGAACCGACATAGGGCTTTTTCCCGCAGCTGAATTATTGTCGGCAGTGCGAATACGATCGCTGTCGTTGGCCTGTTCGGGCTCTGAAAAGTCGACAGTAGCCGCGAATAATAGTCGACACTATCGATCAGACTGATATTCGCCCCAAGAGATCGTTTTGTAGCCAAATATGGATGGTGGAAAATTGTAATAAAATATTTTAACGACTCTAATGTTGGGATTAATTTTTTTTAATTATTTTTTTATTGATTTCTCTTTAAAGAGTTTATTATGAATTAATAATTATTTTAACAAAATACATTCATATTAATAAATTAATTTGTACCACTGTATTGGATTATAAAAAATATTCTTTTCTTTTATTAAATATTTAAAATATAAAAGTATAAGCAAAACATTTTTAAATAAAATGTATTTTACTACTTGCTATTTTGTAAAAGAGAATTGTTCGTAAAAATCTAAGGAAAAAAATATGATTTTTATTTAAATGTAACAAAAGTTCAGTTCTAGCTAAGCTGTTTGATGAAAAAAAAAATGATCACAAATGTTTCTACAATTTTTAATAAAACTAGTTATAGTTCAAAATGGATGAATATAATCGCTTTGAAAGGTATTACCGTGAGTTAAAATTAAATAAGAGAAAAACAAAATATTTTAATCCACTACCATTACAGATTACACGTTAAAAATAAATTTATATATTTTTTTTTTTCATCATTTAGGATATTTTTGCCAATGTTCTTTTTTCAGGATACATATTCCATGTTTCAAATGTGTTTTATTTTTAAAATCAGAGTGTCAACGAAACATTGTGGGGGACGGGCAAAAAAAAATACGATGAGTATGTGCACGAGATTTAGAGGCATAGAAAATGCATGCAAGAGTTGAAGCGCGTTAAAATAGACTCGAGAGGACTTTACATCGGTATCTCTCAACTTGTCAGCCTTCCGAAGGTCTCATCGTAATGAACGCAAGACTGCGCGTGAAGTTTAAGAGAGTGATGAAAAGGTAAAAGCTTAGCTCCTTACTTGGAAGAATGTCGAAGGATTTCAATACGTGAGTTGTGTGTTGAAAAAAGAATGGTAAACAAAAAAATGTATTTTATTATGGTGATTTAAATTCGTAGAATTAACAATGTGACATTATGTTACGTTACTCGAATGAATTCCTTCTCATCAAGTCCAAGGCCGTGCATTTAAATTCATAAGTATCGATGCTGACGTTGAAGAAAGTTTAATAATATTTCTCGCCAAAAATATATGGGGTTATACGTGTTTACATCGGTGTATATATCAAAGACAAAGATGCACTTTAATGATCTTGAGAATTTTATTACAAGCATATGAATGACAAAGTGAAATCATCATTTTATTCGCTTTGTTCTTCATCATCAGCTTTGTTATTCTTTCTTTTCTTTCTTACAAACAGGTTCGTTCTTTTTTTTATTATCTCTCTTGGTGAGTTGTAAAGTTTATGACAATCTGGGTAAAAATTATCGACTTCAAAATCATATCTAGAGTAGTGGGACATAGCCGGTGGCATGAAGAAAACGGAAGGATCTCTGAGATACGATATGAAGTGAAGTCAAAGAAAATAGGGAATGATGATAATAATCTTCAAAAGATTTTCCAGCTATTTTTTCTCTTTTATTCTTCTTTCACTGGGGGAGCTTTTGAAAAAGCAATTGGGCATTCTTGAGATATATCAATTTATGGAAATTTATGGCAGACATGATGGTGGTAATAATAGGCTTTGCGTTTCAACTGTCGGTACTTCCTGTTTCCGTTTTCGCGAAACTCACGAGACTTTACTGCTCTACATAAAGACAAATCGAGGTACAACAAAAAGTTATTGTTTACATTTAAATAACATACTATTTTAGACTTTTGCATATTAAGGTTTTTTTTTATTTGTAGTGAAGACAGGTTTTTCAGTAGAGAAGCAAAAATTTGATGGCAAATAAAAAAAGAATGTGTTACAAAGTATGAATTATTTTTTTTTCTTTTTTTTAGGACATATTTGACAATACTGGTTAGTCACAAGAGAGATTAATTTTTATTTTTTAAAATAATTTTTAGCAATATTGAATTAAAAAATTTGCTATAAAGTTGATTGCCAGAGGTATAAATAAAAATGATTGTCCTATTAAGTGAAAAGTTGGATAAACTGTTAAAAAAAAAATTAAATTTCAAGTTTTATTTAATTATCGTCAAATTTTTATGACATTTTTATTTTCAATAAAAATTTTTCAACATGCCATATGTTTTTCGTAGTTTTGTTCCCCTTTCTAGTCTCTGATGATGTGGCGTGGGGTAGGAAACTTGTCCAAGTACATAAATCAATAGAGAGGTACTCGAGAAAAGTCAAACGATGGACTCTCGGGAGAGTTTTCGACGGGAAATTTTGCCATTCGATGTGATCTCAAATATTTATCCACAGCAAAATAGTCAGTCGCTCGTTAGAAGTCTACTTTTACTTCCGAGACCCGTACTTTGGACTTGTCTGAATAGCCAGGAATGTAATGACATCACATGCGGGAAGTAGTCAAAAAAAATAAAAAGAAAGACAGAAAAAAAGAATTCCATCGATTCACAAATAGATTTCTATTAATTAAAATTTTTTTACCTTTCTCATCCTCCATATAATTATTTATTTTGTCATAAAAAAGCCAGCAGCCTTTTATAATTCACTGATTACTATTCTTTTTTATCCTTCGTAACACATTAATTCCCATCAAGTGACATAGACTGAGTGTCGTCACTTACGATTACTAGATCTTACATACTGTTGCATGAGTATCTTGATGAACAAGTAGTTGGTCATATCTCTTAGAAGATTCCTAACTGGTCCTGGAGCTAAACTATACGTGCATTGAATAATTTTCTGGACATCCAAGTAACTCTATTCGATGGCACAGAGGTTCTTTGGCCTGTGTTTGAAGTGGATGAGTTACTTGAACGTGTCGACAACGTTAGACAGGAGAGTGAAGGAGGCACATGAGGAAGAAAAGAAGTAGGGGCAATGACAACGAGGAATACGAGTTCGCCTTGCCGCAGCCTTGCGCGACTGGCCAACGACCGTATTTTTTTTTCCTTTCCTCATCCAAACATACGTGCTGGTATGGACATACACCATATCATTTTTTTTTTCTTCACCTTTTTATTCCACCAATGTGCGTCCTTTCTCCTTTACTTTGAGAGTCTTGCATTCTCGTAAGCTTCCCAAGGACTCCAAAGGACTCTCCGATCACTCCTGGAATTTCTATGGAAGCGTTCGACTTTGGAAACGAGAGAAGCAGACGACTTTGACTCCTGCCGATGCGTAGAAGAATATAGGGTGGAGAGAAATCAGAGAGAGAGAGAGAGAGAAAAAAATGTATAGAAAAGATGCTGCGAAGTATAGAGAATACGAGTTAAGTCTTGAATAGTTGCCATTCCTTCGTGAATTTCATCTTTGTCTTTGATATTTTTATCTTTCTTCTTCTCTTCTACTTCCTTTACTTTCTCTTGCATCTCATCTCTCTTTTTCTCTTGTCTCTTACTGCTTATGCCAAAGAACGATTAACAACAATTCTTGTGAACATTTAAATGCTAGTTTGGAAATTCTAAAGTTTCTAAGTCTTTACTAAACTTTCAAGTAACAAAGAGAAATGATGAATTTTTAAAGAAATTTATCATAGCTTATTGAGACTTTGAAATTATTTTATTATCAACATTGATTTTAATGATATTATTAATAAAGTAAAAAACTTATTATCTTTGATAGGTTAATAATAAAAGTAAAGATAGAAAAGAGGATTCAAACTTTATCTTGAAATCCCTAGGTTATATGAGTAATTCAGTCTGATGGGAGTTTTTTTTTAGTAAGAAGTTAGGATTTTTAGTTACGTTGGGCAAATAATTCCCTGGAGAAAAATCAAAGAGGTATATGGATATTTTTTTTCTTGTCTGAAATCTCAACATAATAATAGTACACGTGTCTCAACGAACGAAATCGTTATCTATTGAATCGATTCCAGTGTCTGTCGTTTGTTTCTGGTGCTAGCAGACCAGATCAGTGGTTACAGAAGAATGACTCAGGTTGAATTCGGTCGAGCGGAATTGAACGAGTACTGAACGCGCATCCGCATCGCATTTCAAACCAGAATTCTCGTGAGGAATATAGTGAAAGAGGTGTGAGCCAGTTCCCATATCGTATCCCCATCCTATCTAATGTACTGACATCGAACGGATGTCGTGATAACACGTTTCAGAGAATGTGCATGTCATGAACAATGAACCAAGTGATGCAGTCGAGTCGACATTCTGTTATTGCATATATATATATATATATATATATATATATATATATCGTAAATGAGAAAGAGCGTGAATAGGGAGAGAGGCTACTCTAGTATGTAAACTCTCACTATCCACTTCTTTCTCACTCCTACTGACATACATAAACGTTCCAATATAAATCTATGGGATGTCAAGCCGATCGCGTCGATAAATTACACTCATTTTTTATTATATATGATCGACGTTTTGTCTAATTAAGCGGTCTATCATCGTACTAATCAACTCGAAAACAAGTTGGAATAAATCTCCATCACATTGATAACCAATCATGTTATCTTACAAGTAAATTTACCTTCAGTATCATATACTACATACATCACTATTATTTATTTAATAATAGCTTCGATTCTTCTCTATAAATATTCTGTTTGTTTTAAAAATACTTTGTAAAGGTCAGATTCTCATTGAGTATACATTCAATATCGACCATGTACTCATCACTATTTCTATTCGGGATTTTCACTTAATCGTACGTATTTTATCAACACTTTTGTTCAATTAATGAATTAGCAATGTTTTGATGAAAAAAAATATATTCTTTTTTTAATTCAGAGAGATTTAAATAGAAAATTGTTCTACAGTTACATTTATTTTAAGTGAAAGTTTTAGATGATGGAATAATTATAGACGTAACTGGTTTTATTTGTAATTTTTATGATGAATATTTATTTACGTGAGAAAATGTAAAATCGTTTAATCATTTAAAATGGGTATTTTCAAACTCAAAACAGGAGTTATCATGAACTTTAATAATAATAATAATAATAATAATAATAATAATTGCATATAATATATTGTTACTGTAACAATATAAAATATACGGTATTCAATCATAATTATAATTTTTCGTTAATGCGTATATTTAATTGTTTCTATTAATACAAGCTTTTAGGACAAAACGTATTTGGTATAATTTAATGCATTAAAATAGCTCAACAATTTTGCATTAGTATCAGATAAAATATCGTTCCTTTTACAATTCCTCCATTAATACTGAGATCGATATTCTATTTTAGAGGTTTTTATTTTATGGATGTTTATTTACATAAAATTTTTATACCTATTTTTTATATTTATCACATAATAAAATAGCTACAACATGAAATTAAAATTGATGAAAAAATATAAAAAGATCAAAGTGTTAAATAAAATAATAGAATATATTCATCTGAAATTATGATATTAAAAAATTTCCATTATTTTATTGTTTATAATGAATGGAATATTGAATGAACAACAATCGTTGACAACTTTTTAATTGAACAAATGCAATTGAATAAATTTAGAGAAAAAATATAATTGTCACTTGATGGATTCCATAATATTTGATTTTTCATATTTCGATGTTAAGTGTACTTATCAAAATATTTGACACATAAAAAGTTATCTATTTCGTAATAAAAAATAAATGAGATGGTTTTGTCATTGCTTGAAAATTTGAAGAAGATTCTCAAGTGGAAAGCAGTGCGATAATGACATGGCGACAGATAGAAATGTATACAGAATACAGAACATTCTAAAGTATTTCACGAAGCTTATTTCTGGTCTTAGTTTTGTCACTTCTCAGTTATTTTGCCTTTGTTGTCTGAATACAACATTCTCTTACCACTGTGACATCGCAGTAGATACATACTTCGCCTTCTTCTTCTTCTACTTCTCTTCCTACTGCTCTTCATCTTGTTTCGTTCTACCTTTGAAAATATCGCGTTTCTCGAGCATCTCGGGTTATACGACACTCTTATATACGGATTCAAGGAAAAACTAAACTACTGCTGAGCTTCCATAAGATTACTACATGCTTCAATACGCACCGATGCTTTTCGAAGCCACATGTTTATGTATATAGGAAGATAGACAACCTCTACCTTGCTTTATTCCTTTCTTGCTTTTCTCATCTTTCAGGATGTACACGAGGATTAGAAACTTGATCGACTAAACATACTTCATATTATCCTATGTAATATACATTCTAAGCTTTTAATTAAATTTTTGGATTTTCTTTCGAGAAATTTGAATATCCGTTTTGTATACATTAGCTTCTCCATTTTGTTTGTTTCTTCATTTATTTCAACTGTCTTGGGATCCCTGATACCTCCAATAGATATATTATTTTAGCAGAAATATTTTTCTTATAGTTTTTTAAAACACCCATCAACATGATATTTTTTTGTTGATTTAAAAAAAATTAGGAAGTAGGTTATTAGTTGGAATTATTTTAATTCAAAAATGTTTCCATAAAATTTTGAATATAGTCATGAAATTTTAAAATACCATCTTTGCATAATAACAGAGGGTAATAATATTTTATTCATAAACAATTATTTTTCGTTTATTATTTAACAACCTCGTCTAAAATCTCATATAATAACCTGCCATTTATTGGCCCTTAAACTCACATTATCTTTCTACTGATAGCGCAGACATATTTTTAACAAATAAAAAACAATAATAATATCATTTTGTTGCCTTGGTTTTTTTTTTTTTTTTTAAAGAAGATAATCGAAAATCCACTAATATTTTATTGAAAATAATTTAATTATAAATTTTTGGTCTACATAAAATAATAATTTTCAATTGGTTCATTGAATGAAAAAACGTTTTTTTTTTTAGTTTTAGTCTGTTAACTGTTAATAAAAATATTGACTTGAATTAAAAAAGTGATGGATGTAATTACATGAGTGTATAGATTTTTTAAAATGGAAGGTTGAACTGGTCTATTGTGTTATCTCAACTTTTTGACTGATATAACATGCATGTATTAGAGTTTATAAAAAATGATGATGCAAGGAGTTTATTTAAGTCCCATAATACATCACTGTTATCTGAAATATGTAAGTAGAACGGAGAAACAAAGTAGTCTGTGGATCATGAGTGAAGTCTATACACGTCAAGAAAGCGCGACGGTAACTGTCAGCCGGTTTCTTTCACGCGTCGAAAGAATTCTTGCTCGCGAAATATCACGTTACTCTCATCCGATGGATATAATCAATCTTAAGATTAATCTTTTTGTCACTATGTTGACAAGATTGAAAGCTCGCACGCGTCTTTCCAATTTTTTCTTCAAAAAATACATCATTTTTATCCTTTCTTTTCTTTAATCAAAAAATATCATTCATTATATTGAAGTATATCCTTTTCAAACCGGTATATATCATTTTTTTTTCTTTGAAAAATACCCTTAGGTCTAATCTAAAAAATCTTAACATATTGGTTGAGATGAAAAATTGTGACGAATTGTTTTACTTATTTGAAATATTTTTTCTCATGGTTATATTAGAGACTACCTTAAAGTAGAAAGTGTAGAGATGAAGGTCAATAAAAGGAAGGTATAAAAAAATCATTGGAATTTTTGTATCCGGTTTGTAAAAACAAACTAAAGAATTTTTCGACGTTTTTTTGCAAATGAAAATAAGTTGGATCAATTTTTATCTTTAAGATTTATTTATTTATTCAACGATCTGAATTATAAAAATTAATTTTTTTCATCTTCCTCTCATTCCCTCTTGAAAAAAGAAAATTGGTTATTGTATAACATTTTACTCCAACTTTTCATTTAATAAAATTGAGTAAATCTTTTCTTCAAATTTTATAGTTTAGATTTTAAAAAATTCATTTCATGTTACAATTAATTTTTTACTAGTATTTTAAAAGACTTTTTTAATATTCTTAGTTGATTAAATAAAATTGTCACTTGGATGAGTAATAGATAGATTCACATACATATTGATGTACAATAAAATCAAATTAAATGGACGCATAATGTAAATGGAAGTGAATGAAAAGAGAATCGAGAGAATGTAACTTGGAGCATATCGCGTTTCTCGGACTGTCACGCGACACCGTTGATCGTCTACAATAGGAGAGAGAGCAGAACGAAACCAGCTAGTATAGTTCTTGAGTTCTCATATAACAGGATAGCAATAATAGAAACATGTCCAGTTTGAAGGCATACAGGAGTAACAAAGTAATTGTGTCATATTAGACTTCCACTTAGATATAGCTAACGCATGCGTATTAACTTGCTCGTTCATTGCTTCAAGTCAATGAGTAGTAAGATTTTTTTACTCAAAATTCAACTCAACTGAGTCATCGGACTCTACTTTTATTTTAGTTATTTTCATTGTGTCGTTACGCACGAATGAAAGTCAATAATCGCAATATAACTTCATCAACTTCAATATCACGCACGGGATTTTCATTAAAATTTGAGTCTTTTTTTCGAGCTGCCATACATAGTCAAGTGACTTTTTTCTTCAATCTTATTGGACTTCCGGGACTTTTTTTTAGCAGCTTCATGCATAGAAAATGAGTCCAGTACGGGTTTGTGGCAATCGACAAGGTCGATGAGACTTTGTTGTACTTATGTTCCCAACATGTTGGCAACGTTTTCATCACATATTGATGTGTATATCAATAATGTCTGAAAACAGGAAACTGAAAATAAGCTGGGTTGAATGACATCATTGGAACTCAACTGCATTTTTTATTTAATATTTGCCTATTTAGGAACTTAATAATTTTTGAATGAAAAAATTAATTAATACAGAAAGAAAATAATTTGGCAATTAAAAAAGAGTTTTAATCAAAATGTTTAATAACAATTGCCCTAATTTTTTAAAACTGTTGATTAAAAAATTTTAATTAAAAAAAAAAGAAGAATTAATTTTTGGGTTAATTTAAAAACACTTGATGAATTAAACATACAACAATATTGTAAATCAAGCGGCATGTATCTTACTGATAACAATAGACCCGAAAGCATCATTGTATCTCTTATTATAATAATTATTGATGTGAATTCGAGTAGATTAAATCACTGATCCATTGAGGATAATTCTATAGCCAGTGTAGTTTGTCGAGCATCTATCAAAAGAAAATCTATTGTCTCTTTCATTAGCAGCAAACAAACAAGACCAATCTGCGAGACGTTAAAGGTCAATTCTGAATGGAAGTGATTAGATTACCGTGCTGTAGCTGTACTTTGATAGGATCCCTTTTAATTTAAAACAGTGTTGGTATAGTTAAGCGTTTAGAAGGATCTTTTCGAAAAGCAATTAATCACAATTAGCCAAGAGCTGGCAGCAAGGACGTATTGTGCTATACATTTTAACATTTAATTTGCATACTGCGCCACCGTAGCGCGAAGGCGAACGAGGATATGAGAGAGGAGTAGAGGTTGAAAGGGATTAACCGTTATTGCGAAGCTCATAGAACTATACACGTATCGAGCTATCTCTTGGAGTCTGCACATACTGAGCTGACGAATAACTGTATACACACCAGGAATAGACGTATAATCCGTTGATTAGACTATAGAGACATGGACGCCCTCTTTGAACAATTACAGCAGGGATTGTCTGACACTTATGGCGACGCTGATGGAGTGCTTGTAACGATTCTGACAAACCACTTCACCTCTTTCTCTTCACTTTACTCTCCTCTTATTCTCGCACTCTCTCTTTTGGAAACACTGCAAGTAATAATGCAAGAGACACTGAAGGGATCATCTCTAAATTTATGAATGCAAATCCTCTACAAATCCTTCTGGAACATATCACAACCATTTTCTTCCTCTTTTCCTGCAATCGCTTCTCTATATTCGCTTTTGTTCCATGATCATGCGCATCGTCATTCGTTAGCCATTACATTATATGGATAATTTGATAATCTCATGCTCTGATAGCTCATGAGCTTCAGTATTTATCGATAATAATCCTGCGACTTAGTTACCTATCTAAAATTAACGACCAATCAACGTTTTTTGTTATTATTGATCATCAGTTTATTCACTTTATTTTGAGTTCATTTCGTAGTTACATTGGTCATGTTTTAGCATTGACATCTCCGGAGAATATTTATGATGACATGTTTCATAAGAATTCATTTTTAACATTAATTGATTCTTTAAATAAATTGGAGCTTTATTGATGGAGGAAAATGGTGTCTTAATTGTGTAAGAAGAGATTTGAAAAATTCAGAATAGGTTTGACTTTGATCAATATTATTTCAATATTTTTATACCAGAGAAAGTTTTTTTGAAATATATAAACGATTGAAAAAAATCAAATCCTCATAAATGCTAGACATTTGAAACTTTTTCATGGATCTGAAAGATTCTTATCCATATATCAAAGGTTAATAAAAATTTTTTTTTCAGGTCATAACAAAAAAGTTTCTTCTCTAGATATTTTTGGATTATGACAAAAAATAATATTGAAAATCCTCCATAATTTTTTTTTTAATTCAAAAGTTAATTCTATTCTATTCAAAATGTTGGAGTAAAATAAAAATTTCAAAATATAATGATAATCTTTAATGAATAATTGCTATTTTTATATAATTCATTATGTAAATATTTGATGTTTGCTGATTAAGTCAAGAAAAGTTTTGTTATAATTAGTTTAGTGTAGTTCAAAGATAAACACAGTCAAATTCACGTCTGTACACACATGCATTCATTTATGGATTTATACATATATCTTTCTGCATGATAGATACAAAAATTTGTTTTTCATCAAACCGTAAATTATTATTACAGTGAGTAATTATTTCTAAATTTATTTTTAATTATTTGTGAAGAATTTTTTTTTTCCTTTACTAATATTGATGCACAAAGAACTGAAAAATTAACAATTAGTCAACAACTTTGACTATGATAACTCAAACAAATATTTACCATGATTGCAGTCGACTCTTAATACACTCATATTTTTATATAATCATTATCAAGCTCTTTGTGCTAACTAATCATCACATCATTTAATAATAAAATCAATAAATACTTATTTTAAATTTTTTTTTAATTTTAAAAAAAATAATTATTTTACATATTATTAATCAGTCTACGCTGACTTTATTGATTAAATGAACAAAAAAATGCCAGCTCAATGATTTAACATGGATGAAAGTCATTTTGAAAATTTAATAAAAATTTGAAGAATTATTGTAGATCCATCATCAAAAGGATGCAGGGATAACAAGCATAAGTGGAAGGGCGTGTTCTTGAAGGAGAGTCTGTATAAATCCTATCTAAAGGTCTCAACTATGATCCTTTCAACGCTTTCATGTCGATCCGATTATTATTGTAAATCTCATTTTCTCTTTTTATAACTTACGTGATATGATAAACCTTTTAACTCACGTTATATATCTTTCTATTATTCTATTAGCCTCTCAGTAACAATATGTAATTCTTAGACGAGAATGAACAATTTCACTTTTGTCACAGAGACTTCTATGTCTCCATTACTGTCAGGTCGTTAATGTGCGCACATTTACCTCACCAAATTCCTAGAACACAAAAAGTGGTAATCTAGATCTGTGGAAACATGTGAAAACAAATGTGTGGGCATACAGGGACGGGTTTTATCGTTTGTGTCTACTTCATGTCACGGCTTTGTAATTAATTACTGGAAAGCGATAATTAATTTCAACTGGAGAAGTCAAATGTGATTTGTCACATTTATTGACTCAGTTCACTTTAATCTCATTGAAGTCACTCTCCTATAAGAGACAAAAGAAAATTTACACTTTGATATAATTGATAATAGTTCTTGATAATGATTAACTATGTTGCTAAATAAATGTCGTATATGTGACTCATCATCATCTTGCGCGACTTACAAAAGATAAAGTGAGTTAATCATCTTTTTGAAAGTAATTACTCAGAGGTGTTTTACTTTGTGTTATTGAATTTATTCTTCAATCATTTTTCAGAAAATATCTTCTGTTAAATATTTTACAATTACTTACACATTTGAATGGCACAAAAAACATATGTAATTCATTAATGAGTCATGACAAAGAGCTTGAAAAAAAGTTTTGATGATTTGACTATGAATTACTTATTTTGTACTATTTAATTATTTTTTTGAACATCACAGAAAAATAAAGCAAACATTTTCTCTAGATCTTTTACAAGATTTACATATTTATTTATAAAAAATACATGCATTAAAAATTTAATTAAAACGTCAAGTTTCACACATTAAACACTGTCTAAAAACTGATCTAAGACTTAGACATAAAATTTATCGACTTACTCAGCTATATTTAAAACAAATAATTCACAAAGGTTCAATGGAGTTTGCCAAAGATGAATTGCAAAATATGAAAAACAATTTTGCCTCATCGATATCTCGATCGGTTCACATACCACGGATAATTGGTTATAATTTTGTCAAAAGATTCTAGTGGTAATGTTTATTACCAAGATTATTATCAAGGCTAGCTGTAGTGTATGTAGCAAAGTTATGGCTCAATGCATGAAGATATGTTGAGGCATCTGTTAAGACACACTTTAAAACACTAGTCTGTAGGCATATATTCTATCGTTAGGATATTTATGCCGCGTGAATGGAATAGATAGAGCGAGTCTTTATAGTCCATTGATTGTCGTGCCAATGATTCAGAATCGTGACTCGACGATCTTGTTTTTTTTTTCTTTCTTTATATATTTTACCTTGAGAACAGTCTGAGGCTACACTATTTAGATTTTCCCATTCAATTTATTGTTGCATTTTTTTTTCTTGCTCAAATAATTTATGACCATATCCTTTGTCGTTTTTAATTTACGAGTACAATGCATGCTCAACGTGATTAGATTTACTTACGGTATAATTTTTTCCTCGTTTTTCCTAGATCATTCTATATGCTAGAGTTTTTATTAGTTTTTACATGAATTAAAAATAATTTATTTAAAATCTTGACACCTTTTTTGTTCTTATCGTTAGGCTGACCGTTAGGTGCATCACTAACCTAAATCAGCTGAGATGATTTATAGTACATTTTACTGTTCATCGATAGACTTGATTTGATTCAAATACTCGTGTTTAATTTATTTCTGAAGATTGATAGATTCAATGAAATGTAAAGATCAATTGAATAACAGGAAATCACGACGAATATAATTATATGATGATATCACAAAATTTTTTTGCTTATTACTGCAGTCGTCATTGCGTGAGATAAACAATAATTTGCGGACAATTATTGTCGTTAGAAATTTTTACAAAGTAGATAATTAAATAATACCATTGATTAGTAGAAGTTTTTTAACCTCATTGATATTTATTACACGTAAATCTAAAAATAATAAATCATATGCATAATGTAGGGTTATGAATGTTTATTGTTTATGGCCTTTTAAGAAAAACTGAATCCATTTCTTTCAGTTTATATTTTATTTAACTGCTCCATATTCTTTGATAATATGAAAAAATAAATAGTTATAGGATCATAAAATTCATCATATAATGTAATATTCTTTTAAAAAATTATTAAGGAATATGAGACAACGTAATATTAATAATTTTTGATATTAGAAATAAAATTAAAAAGTAATAAAATAAATCATGAAAAATTTATCTTTCGCACAATTTTTTTTTACTCAAGTCACATATGGACGAATAAATATAACAGTCATTTTTTTCCACATTGATATTGGAACATTAAATTTATATTACATTTCAATTTTACCCACTGTGAGACACATGGAAAATTTCCTAATAGCAATTTTTTTCTAACATTAAAACAATTTATAGTGCCATTCGGTAAGTGAATGTTACATTACGTTTTTTTGTATAACTTAACGTGTTCAATAAAACTTTTTTATTCAACGTATTCAGTTCAGAATCACGATTACCCTCTTGCTTCAAATTTACCACTGTTATCATTACCCTCTATGGTATTTCTCTTATTTTTTTCTACTCTTACGCTCTGCTTTTATATAGTTCTCTAATATTATCCACTTCCGTATCATAACCAAGTAAATTATGCCAATGATTCTTACGAAATTCTACGGCAAACTTGGACCGGAGAGAAAATGGTTATGCGACCTGATGATAATTTCTCTTAGAGACTCGAGTGTATGGAGAGAAGGAGATGGAAAAGCCTTTTCTTTTTTAGTTTTCTTCTTTCAAGATTCTTCTTTTTCACTCTTTGGAAATAAGTAGAAGTGTATGCGCTGTGGCTTCGATCGTTCTTTCTACCTTTAAGCTTCTTATCCGAAGCACCATGATTACTAGGGCCTTTCCACGTTCAGTTAGTCTCTATCCCCGTGGGCTATTTCTCTCAATTCTATCGTTTTCGTTCATCCCCCTTTTCTTCTCTACCAAGACGGCTAATTTTGACCCGGCAACTAGCTCCAGGCTGGGGTTTCTAATCCCAACCCTCTTTTCTTCAATCTCTGCTGCATATAACAGACTCCTTTGCTGTTTTATGCTGCAGTAAATTTTTTTCCAGATAAGAGAGACAATGTTAACATTTTTCTGATGTTTTTTATTGTTATTAAAAATACTTGGATTATTTTATTAACTTATATCTTAATAAGAATATACTATTTTTTAATCTATTTCTGACAACTCATTTTACAATACTGCTTTTATATTTTTCTTTACTTTTAGTCATACTTTGTCTTAATTATTTTTTTTCTCGTTTATGATCAGTTAAATTTAATTTTTTTTTTCTTTTCGTCTTATTAGATAAATTCGAATGAATATTCATCATTTAAAAGTTTATCAATAAATTACTTTGCACCAAGAGAAAAAATAAAATTCGAATAACATTATCCTTTAAGAAAAATTAATTCATTAATTAAAATAATTTGAATGCCTGATAAATTTAATCAGATTTTAAACTAACAGTAGTCTTTATATATAGATAATTGCTACTATTTACATGAGAAATCTCAATTTTTATTTAATAACTGGTATATTCCATAATGATTGGTGATTAATAAGCAAATAGTGATATAATTCTTCTGTAAAACTTGTTCAGAAAGTTAACGTAGATTTACCGTTGGAAGAATACTTGTCTAACATCTTTATTGAATAAAAGATTGAGTATATACGATTGAGTTGTATTAAAAGAAAAATACGTAGTGTATCTATGACTGTAGAAATTTATAATCAAGAAATGGAAGCTGTTTTAATGTAAAATGAAGAAAGTATCAGCTTGAAAAGTTCATGAATCTTCTTTTCGATTAATCGCGTTAGAACTTCATCACTTGAAAGCTACTACCTTTACGATGTTTTATAACTTATAGCCATTCATGTTCTCTTTTTACTTGATTTTTATGAAGAAGGCAAACTTTCTTATACTTGAACTGTTCTCAACACCTTCATATAGCCTTGCCTCTTTTATAGTTTCATTCCTTGAAGCTCCTTCGATTTTTATCTTCTCTGTCTCGCTTGCATTCTCCAAGTTCTTCTTCCTCGTTATAACGTAATTGACGATAATTATCATACCGTTTGCCTGCGCCGCTGAATATCCGCCCCGGTGTGCTCTGGTACAGTCGTGTTTTACGTAGAAAGGAGCCGTCGAGCCGTGAAACACCTCGACAGTTATTACGAGGCGAGACATTTTGTTTCCTTGTCTCCCGTGTACTGATCCTGCTGCTGTATCTTCTGTTACGAGAACCAATGATGACAGGGAACTGTGTAGACAGCTAAAGCATATACAATCTTTGGTACCGTGAGATCGAATTCACAGCACGTTTTTTCATAGTTAAGAAATATCATAAAGAAAAGTAAATCCAAGTTTTTTAGGATATTCTACAATAGTGCTAAGAGGTAAAATATTAAAAATGCACCCCTGAATTTCAATTGAAATTTTTTGCGCGACATATTATCATTTCGTCGCCTGGAATAATGATGCTTTTTAATGGAAAGAAAAAGATAATTTGCTTGTTTTAACATTTAATTATTGCTGTGACATATTGTTGATAATATTTCAACAGCTTTTATGTAAATTTCTTGTCATGTTGTTGATTAATGTTCACAAGGGAATTTATTCTTTTTTCATTTACAATTGGGTCGTCTTTGTGCCACTAAATCGGGTGGAATAAATATTGATTAATGTCAAATACTCTAATAATTGACTGCTCAGCTGTTAGATTTGTTTGATTCAGAAAAGCATATTTATTGAACATTTCTCAATATGCTTACATTGAAAAAAATTTTCAATATTTCAAGTTAATGGAGTTTTCTTCACTCGTACTGATTCATTATTATTATTGTTGTTGATTGTCTCAAATATCAGAATTCTCAGCAAAAATCGCTACTGTGCGTCGTTTATTCATGCAACCTTTTTTATATTAACTTTATACAAAATGTATATAATTTGTACATAATTTCGCATGTGAAATATTGAAGATTATATATAATTATGTATAACAAGTAAGCTACCTTTAGCTTTCTACACACATCTCAAGGGAATTTATTGGTAATACATTTTTTCTAATTATAACGCAAATAAATAATAATAAAATACTTACAATTAGAGTCTTCAAGTAGCTGCATCAGTAATAAATACAAAAATTTACTTCAAGAGTTCATTATCTTCTATTAATTCTAAGAAAAATATATATATATATATATTTACAATTTTCCAAAAAAAAAAAAATTTCTTGCATGGTAGCATTTTATTTCTTAAAAATAAACATAAATGAGTTGAAAATAGTAAAATACTGCTTACAGTGCAATTGTTTATTGCTCATTCATCTTTGTTACACATTGATTCTTATCAAAGAAAAAAATTCGACATCACGAAATTCCATTGACTAAAAATATTACTTCGCAAACGAATTCTCAAAACGGTTAGCATTCCACATGTGGCCTTAGTATTAAACAATTTCCACTGAATCGTAAAATTGACTGTACACCTGAATTAGATTGAAATGAAAAAAGATTAAAGTCGATAGTTGATCGGCAGAAGCTCCCGATGGACCTTCCAGAGTCACGAGAGAGTCTCAGATCGTGTTCTCTGTGTGAAGCTGGTGAAAGGGAGAATCGATGAAGCACACGACGCCAGACAGTTATTACGTCCGGAAGTGGTGCTCTTTTTTTTTTCCTCTCCTGTTCGCGTCTCTGCACGATCCTAGAGGAGCAAAGCTATATACGACCTACTAGTACATACCCAGTCTATCTTCTCTCGCTCTCTTAACTTTTCGCGCTAATAAACCGTTTTCTCGCTTGGGCTCCAGACGTTCTACGTGACTAGGTGCCAAGACGGATTACGAGAAACCGTGAGAAATTATGGCCAAGTCCAAATGATTTATTTCAAGCGATCGTGTCTCCTTCAACTTTTTTTCCTATTTCCTCGCATTACTTTCTTCTTCACGGTATGCAAGAATAAATAAAATAGTCTTCGAATAAGTAAAACAACTCTGCCGAACTTTTTTCATCTTTTGCTTTTAGAAAGTGTTGATCACCGCCATGAATAAAATATTATCTATTCCTTACTTCAATTATTTGTAACGTTATTTACATAGACTAAGAAAAGCATTTCTTTATAGTTAATAAACTGTATTTATAGCTAATAAATGGCTACGTTTAATGCAGAAAATGAATTCGTTATTTGTGTTAGTAAATAGTAAAAGATACAATTGACTACATATTAATTATTTACTTAGTAAAATCGGACGTTTATTAGAATTATAATAAAAATATGGCACTAAAATTAAATTGACTTTATTTTGCTGTATATAATTTTTTTTTTTTTTTGAGGAAGAGGCTCGTAAAGATTTGGTTCAGCTTCATTAGCAATCCAAAATCATTCCCTGTCAATTTTCTTGATTCCACGATAATTGATAGTTACGTCAATCCTAATAGCTTGTTTGAAAGCTCGGATTACATTAACATCTATAGTGAGTCTTGTTCAAAATCCTCTTAACAAGAATTTTTGATTATCAATAAATACTTTAGTTAATAAGAGAAGGTGACAAATATAGACTGTAGAGTAAAACTAAAGGCTTTTAATAACGACACAAATTAATTTTCTGTTTCAGTTTATTTAATAATGAATATAAAAAAGTCATATTATTTAATTGTTTTTTTTTTTTTCATTT
Source organism: Chelonus insularis (assembly GCF_013357705.1). Taxonomy (NCBI): domain Eukaryota; kingdom Metazoa; phylum Arthropoda; class Insecta; order Hymenoptera; family Braconidae; genus Chelonus; species Chelonus insularis. The sequence continues at coordinate 157,539 of NW_023276462.1, forward strand.
AAATCTTAAAATCTTTAATTGAATGTCGAAATTTCAGCCACAAAAACTATTGCTTTTAGTTGGAATAAAAAATTTGAATTTATTCTATTTTTGATTTGACTCCAAAACAATTGGAATAAAAAAATGATAAAAAAATTTTCTACCAACAAAATCGCTTTACCTTAGACTTTGAAACTCCTGTTACTCTGTACTATCTTTGACGAAAGACAGTCTTGATTACTATAACGTAAAAGATCGCATGTTTTAGTTTCCCGTCACGCGAACAGAGACATATCGAGCATATAATGCTTGCGAACTTACTCTTGAAGTCATATAGAGCAAACGGCTTAAGGGCACTGGGCCAAACTGAATATTGTTTCAGCTGAAACACAATGGCTCCAAGCATAGATAAACAGTTGTTGATTATTATGTATTCGAACATAGTTGCTCTTATATCTGTTGCCAAGGTAATTGTAAAGTTTGCTTCCTGGAGCTATCAATAGATTATTAAACAATACATAGGATCTTAAATACTCAACATAATACATACATTAAATATCATGGATGATAATAATAATCATACTTAAATGTAAAATTATAATGCTTAAGATAACATCGGTCTATCGATTAGAAGAAATAAATATTATGTATTGATGCAGTGAAAAGGTCAACGTAAGACATACTTTATGAATGAAAAGTCAATATTTGTTTATAACTAATAGCTTATAACTTATAAATAAGTAATAATAATAGTTATGATTATTTTATATTTGACTTGTATTATGATATAAGAGATTCAGTCAACATGGATACATAGCTGTTCTGTTTATCTCTAAAAAAAATTGATGTTTTCTTTTTAGAAAGTTTTCTGGCTGAATGATGATATTTTTGTTGCATAGAGTTAATGATATATTGAAAATACAAGAAAGTGGATCCTTTTAATGAGTTTTTAATTAGTGAGTTTGTGAATATATTTAACTTCAACTCCGAAGGTAAAGTTTGTTGTTAAGTAATAGCGGTTTGTCACTTGCTAACAAGATTATTTTGTTATTTTTTGTTAGGAGAGAGTGAGTTGTTGGGATTTGTTTTAAAGAAAAATATCATTAATTAGAGTTTTTTTTAAGTTTAAATAAATAACAATAGAGTTATATAAATACTAGAGTGCAGTAAAAATGGAGAGAATTTCTAATTTCGTAATTTACTCAATATTCAATACTAACAATAAATTTTATCCTAAAAATATTTTCAATTTATAGAACAAATAAATTTTAGGTTTTTAAATTTTTAATACAGTGACAATAAATAATTAAAATAAAAGTATTTTTATAATGATTGTCTTTCATTAAAACTTTACTTCACGAATTAAGTTTTCAATATTAATAAACGTCTAGTAAATGTTGAATAAATTTAAATTGAGTCCAACATAGTTGGAAATAACTTGAAATACTTAATTATTACTTTTTATGATTGAGTGGATGAATTTATTAAAAAATTTTTTGATCTAAATAATAAAAATAAATAATTCTAGATGTCTCCTCTCGACAGGAAGGAAATAATTACCGTAAAATTGAATAGAACTAAGTTTCCAATGAAATTTTAATTAGTCAATTCGTAAATATACATTTGCCTCAGATTCCTAAACGCAGTCGTGTGTTAGGTTGTTAACTAACTGCGGTTTGCACTTCTCCAACAAAATTCTAGTGTTATGCTATTGCTGTCTGTCTACGAACTCAAGTAAACAACAACTCGGAGACTAGACTCTAGCGACAGGATTTCGTCGCGTATACGCGAGAGTTGCATTATCACCGAGTGCGTTTGCTCTCGTGGTACACCATGAAACCGAATGTATAGAGTTTCACACATAAGCATCATCTAACAGTGTCTGTCGTATTGTCAAAGTAGTATCCGGCTAAGCTAGTCAGAGAGTTTCCATTTATTTTTTTATCTTATCTCAACCGATTCATTTAATCATAAAATAAAGTCCAATAAAATAATATATTTATGTCATATTATCTAACATTAATAAAATTCTTAAGAACAAATGTATAGTTGATCAAGATGTCAATTAGAGTTTTGCGATATAGCTGAAAGAGTGCAATTGGACTTTTTCAAGCATTTAATTTGTCTTCTGTAACGGTTCTTCTTTATTTTTCCACGCTAGCTCGTTCTCACTGTTGAACAGTCACCACACAGGAATCGATCGCGATCTCCGTTCCGACAGGGTAATTAATTGAAAAGGGCGAAGAACGGTAACTCTAGAGTCCAGTGAGTCAGTATAGATACTTGTCCCTCTATTTCTCCATCTCTTTTTACTGTCTCTGATAAGTGTATATTTATTTAGTCTTGTTTTATATATAATACAAGAGCACACAAAGATCACGAATGCTGGCGCTATACCAGCTCTGCTGCTATGCAGTCTTTGATGGCGACGACGACGACGACGCAAACGGTTATCTTTATTTTCATGAAAAACCTTTTGACTTGATTTTTTTCTTTAAACTTTTTATCATCATTATCAAACGGATATTGCAGTGATTTATTACTGAAAGATTCGTTCACTTGGAATTTTAGAAAACTTTTTTGATCAAGTTTTTACTATGCGTTATGCCAATTTTAAATGTTTCTTAATTAATTTTAAATTGTAAAATATTTTAATTGGATATTTGATTTAATAAAAACATTATCAATGGAATAAAGCTCATGGAATGGGATGAGTATATATTTTAATTTGAAGAAATGAAGGCATTGATTGAGCCGAGGATAAAATTGATCAATAGATGTACAATAATAAATGTAAAATAACATCATCAATTGAATACAATAGCATCATTTTCTCATTGTACTGATATTTTTTATCATTTCAGTCTCTGCACATCACCATGAACAAGTCAAGTACACATTTTATTCGTGTGTAGATTACCCGCAATCTTTATTTAATTTCCCATTTATCACGGCGCGCAAGATTCTCTGGAAACCTTGGTGGAGAGTGTGGTAGTGATAAGCGAGAAAAAACGGGAGAATGAATTGATGATTCGAACAAAAATAATGTTCGCACTATCTTCATCTCTCTTTTCTTCTCCTTTTATAACCATCTCACTTGTTTCTTCGGTTGTGTACTTTTTTTATGATAGGTTAAATGACTTCCGGTAGCAACGATAATTCTGGCTAGTCTGTGGTTGACGCAGCGATTACCCTTGCACATATGACCTCAACTTTTATTCTCTCTCTAATAGCAGTCGAGTATATGTTATAGTGTGTACTATATTTTTTTCTTTTTGTTGCTGCACTAAGCGCAAATCGTTTCATCAGGTTGACATTGACCAAGGCATTAGTTTCTCTATGAGATTCTTTCTCTTTATTCGTTTATTTTCATCTCATCTCATTCTGTCTTGGGTTTTTCATTCGAGTCATTTTACTTTCTTTTTTGTTTCTCCCCTACTAACTAAGCGGGTGGCCAATAGCACCGTAAACGTGTTCATCCTGAACTTGCCATTAAATTTAAGTGGATCAGGTTCCTAAATCTCGTAGTACGGCGATAAAAATACCGGAAATTACTCCGCGAGATTCTGTGCTAAGGTTTATCGATGCTGTTGGGAAAAATCTAGTCCTCTTATATATTTATTTTTACATCGTAATATTGTTTGGGATTAAATTTAACAATATATGGGTAATAAATACGATAAAGTCTCTGACATTACGGAAATTACAAAAATAATCGAAGATAAAAATTATGGTATTATATTCATTTCATACATTATTTTGGTGACACATTATTTCATATTTCTTTAATTCAATTTAATCTGATATTAAAATACGATATAATCATGTATATTACATTCCATGTACGTGGAGCAATTTGGAATATATATTCAATGAACTCTATAATCTCTGATTTAATTTAATTCACATCAAGATTTACATGGTAATCAGGGAAAACACAAAAACATCATCATTCTTTTATGCTACGTATTCGTATCCTTTCACTTTTAAAATAAAAGTTATGTAATGTTCTTCTATTCTTTATTTAATTTGATTAATTTTATTCAAAATTTATTCTCTTTTATTTGGGAATATTATTTTACTAGAGTAATTTTGAATGTACTTTTGTTTTATTTTCGATGATATTGAAAATAAAAACCTTTTGAAATCGAAAAGAAATTTTGTTTCTCCATATAACAATAAAATTAACAATCCTATTTCATTGAATAAATAATTTGATATATTCAAAGAATGATGAAATAAAATTCACTGTATTATTGATTCTTTCAGGGATTGAATATGAACCATCAAATATATGAGTAAAGTAACACACGTCGACAGTTATCATAGGCTTCCCCTACGATTGTGTATGCACAGTGAAAATAAATAAAATAGAGGGGTATGTCTTTGACTACCATATGTAATCAAACATATATATTTTTTTTTCCCTTTACTTTTCTTTCAATATACTCCCGAGATTCTCTATGTCTTTTTTCATCTCTCTTTAACAGTGCACTACGTTATTACGAAACCGTTTTGACATCACAGACTGACGAGTGTAAAAAGATTTTGGTTTGCTGGTCGCCTCAGGGTTTTGCTATTTTTTTCGTTCTTTTTTTTTTTCGCTTGCACGTTAGCTAGTAGCCCGCAGTAATAGTAGGAAAAGTACGAGAGAAATTTTATGGACACGACGAAATGAAAGGTACGTATTTTCTAGCGGTGTCCTAAGCTTGACGTTCTTCAAGGTATTCAGGAGTACATTAAATACAAAGTCTAGCTTGGCTTGGCAGTCAGTTTTTGCTTGATTTTTCTCTTTTTTTTTTTTTTTTTATTTCCTTTGCAGTTTTAAGCTGCCCTCGTACGACCAGAACGAAGCATTTGCCTGATCTGCCTGCCAACTCGTCCAGCATTTTCACTCTTATTTCTACTCTACATTTCATTCTTTTTTTCTTTATTTCCATTCTTTCTGTCTTTTTCATTCTTACCAGTCACACTTGGCCCTCGATGGTTAACTCTACCTCACATTCTTTCTCTCTTTATTTTATTCACTGCACGGACTCTGGAAAACGCTACTCTCGCTTATTCGAATGGACGCACGTCCGTCCGTAAAACGAAACATCTGCTTTCACGGAGGTCGAGCACAGCTCGCAGAAAAATATATACCTCTCTTGTGCATGTATATGACCATCAGTTTTTCCTCATTCTCTTGTTCTTTCCCTCTGTACCACCTTCCCTGCTTTATTTTGTGGCGAGAAAATGCCCATGTCAAAACTCACACTCTGTAGTTGCGTTGTCTATATATGCTTGTATATATATATATATATATATATATATATATTTCTCTCATCCTTTTGCATTTATATCTTTCTTCCGTTTTGCGATTTCCTGAATCAGCAGACGATAAGAAATTTATGTTCTCGTTGCCATACGCGAGACAAAATCATTTCCGAGATAGGAAAACGAGATATAACATCAAAAGCATATGTGATGGAATGGAATAAATTTTTAAATTATTCTCAAGAACATTTGAGATTTATTATTTGAGACAAATAATGAATTGATTGAATTATTATTTTTCCAAGTAAATGATATTCTTTACTTAGCCGAAAGAAAATATTAATTAAATATTTTTCAAGTGAATATCCAATATTCCACTTAATTAAATAAAACCAAAGTTTCATTGTAGTGATTGAATCCATGACAAAGTATACATTGTTAAATATGCAAATATACATGGCACAAAAGTCAAACTAATTAACATAATAATCATCGTCCTGTGAGTTTAGAATCTTTTGGCCTAGTTCCAAAAATTGTTTGATCAGAATTATTTCATTAAAGCTTTTTTATTTGTCTCAGAGTCTTACAATGTCTTACAGCTTTACTCTCTCAATAGGATTACGATTCAATTCCACAAAGTTCAAAAAAAGGACTTCTTTTTAAATAATAGCATTTAAGTACCTTTAATAAAAAAAAAATCATTTTCATTGAAATTTATTCATTAAAAAATTTTTTTTTTTATTAACAAATATAACACAACTCGTTAATTAAAGGATTAATTAATTATTGAATTAATTATAAGTCAACTGGGAGAAAAATAGGGAAATTATTCATTTGGTCGTATAATAAAGCTCAGATGATTGATTTAACGAATTATTTTTCGTTGTCATATCAACTGTTGTACAGCTTTCCGATGGTCCATTGTTTATCTCCATCAATATATTATTTATCCAATTATACTCAATTTAATGCTATAGGTTTTAAACAAATATTCAATAATATTAAGCTTGTTGTATATGTATACAATAATATGTATTGACCGAAGCAAGCTCTATACTGTGTTCATAGCAGCTTGACGGCTAAAAGGGTGGGACGTTATCATGAAAATATGTTGCTAATAATCCTAATAACGGGCTTCAATAAGCTGTACTACATACACAAACACGTAATAAGGCGGGGATTCCACCAACTCAGAGTAAGAATAATAATGACGATGTACGACGAGAGCCCCCAAGCTTAATACAAGTACACGTACCCTGCATTCTGCTTTCCTAGCAACGGGGCGGAGGACAAAGAAGTACATGTTACTTGGGGAACAAAACGTCCGGCTTTGTAGTTGCAATTAGCCTCGAGTACCCTATGCCAATCCCCGATTTTAAACAATATCGAAGTAATGTTAACCACATTTGCCTTATTCCTCCTCTTTTCTCTCTCATTCTCTGGACATTAGAGAAGTACTTGTTGAGTCCATAGAGTCCAGTGCAACATTTTTTTCCTCGTTTTACTTTTATTATCACAATTACTGACTTCAATCATTATGTACAAGCACTTTTTTTATGCTTTTTACATTCAAAGACAATAGCCTGAATAAAATTATTTATAATTACTGTTTCGTCATTGTTTATTATGCTATAATGTTAAATAATAATTTTTTGGCTTTTAAACTTCTGCACAGATGGATGCTTATAATTTAAAGTTTATTTGAAAAATTATTTATTTAATGGATAATACATGATAATTGAGTTTAATACAGTAATGAAGTAAAAATAATCATTTATCGTTGGCATACATATTTTTAAATATTTTAAAAATGCTAATTAATTGGAAATTATTTTCAACTATTGGAAGAATTTATAAGTTTATTTCAAACATCATTTTATGCGCTTAAAAACCATTTAGATGGTTATCAGATTTAAGTTGAATTTTATTTAAATATATCAATTTTTTAAGTCATTAATAATTTATTGAAATATTTATAAAATGGTAAGTGTTAATTTTCTATTCTACTCTCATTTATTACATTTATTTAATAAATACCTAAAAGTACCTAGACAATTAACACATTCCATTAATTATTTATTCTTATTAATTCTTTAAATAATTAAAAAAAAAAATAACATAAACAGTTACTAGAATTTGTAAAGAAAGAAAAGTTAATAAGAAATGTAGTATTTTACATTTCCTCGTATTTTATCAGTGTTAACGGGTTTAAAAACCATATTAAAGTAGCTCGACTATTCCCTTTTTTAATGCTTATGATTACATGTCCACATATATCCACACGTTGTTACAGAATTTTTTTGAAGATTTAGTATGCGAAAGTATTGTTAGACTATAGCGGATTCTCGTGATGGAATTCAACGAACGCAAGAAGACGTCGCTTTGGTAAGCCTCGAGGACTTACCTCTTTATCTCTGTCACGAACGAATGGCTCATGTACGCGTGGAGGGACACGAGTAGGACCTCCATGTTTCTCGAGGTCTAACGTAGTGGACACTTGGTCCAAGGATCTCAGTTAAGTATACATGTTGAGGAAAAAATTATAGCGACGTGTTTAACAACGTAGAAAAGTCTGAATTAAACTCAAACAAAGCGGGGGAAAATGGCAGAAGATAAAAGTAAGAATAGTAGAGGTATGAAAAAAGAAAGAAAAAAATGAAAATTCATTAAATAACGTCTGCTGCTTTTTTGTGACTTTACGGCAGTTTCCCGCGAGAGAAGCCTGCGTGGAAACTGTTTTTCTCTGGGATAAATAAAGTGGCGTTTTGTGTGCGACACGTAATAGGAGAAAAAAGCGAGAGAGAAAGAGAGTGTGTAGCAAGCAGCAAAGCTAGGAAACTGTATAGTTAGGGAAGTAAAGAGGGAAAACCGGTTGCAGATAGTTCACTCCTGCTTCACCAACGATACGGTTAATCTTCGCACCAAGCTCTAAATAAGGAGATTAAAACACAGGAGAATGAGAGAGAGAGAGAGAGAGCGAGGGAGGTTAAGATACAAAAAAAAATTCCAGTAGAAAAACAGAGACGAACGATAGTTGTCTCATGGGCTTATCGCGTTTATAAAAGTCTAACCTTTGGCGCTATGCATATCCGGAAGTGACCGTGGATCACAGAAGCTGGCTTCTTAGTATGTATATACCGCTGGGGATCGAGTTATAAGTGGGGATTACTTCAACTCTTAACGATTGTTCTGCTCGTTTGGGTATCCATTAACGCGTTCTTCCACCTCCATCATTGGTACGTGGGAATTTTCTTCTCTCCTTCTGGGCAAGACATATCTTTTAGACTTTTCGCTCTTTTTCTTCTCGTTTCCTCTTCCGCTTGGCGTTTATATGGCCTTTGGCTTAATCCAAGTTTGCCCGGTGATCGCATTCGTTACTTGAATCGCTATTTTAAAAGGCAGTTTTCCTCTGAACTACTTTACACACTCGTATAACGGTGGAGGTCACCTTACCTCTTTTATTCTCTCATGATTCTTTTCTTCTTTCGTCTTTATCTTAGGACCCTGGCCAATATAGTGCTTGAGCTTTTTTCTTTTTTTATTATCATTCTCAGCTTTTTCACTTTGTGTTTTCTCACCTTTGCCACCACGTGCCACGTTTTTTGCACTTGACCGATAAGCCATTTAAATTCTATCGACGAAAGAACGAAAACTTTCGTTCATGTTCGTAGAATATTTTTCGTTATTTCCTTTATTCGTTTCCATCGTTGATGATATGGATTTCTTTTTCTTTCTTTTTTAGAAAAGGAGTTCTCGATTACAACTACTCATGTCGATTTTATTTGCTTTTCCCCCCTTATATCTCTTTTTAAAATTGACGTTTTTCACAACAAATTTTATTTCATACAAGATCACGTCAAAATGCTTTGGAAATTGTATCTCTGAGGAATTTGCAGACATTCTAGGAAATGTATTTGCGAGTGGGATGTGTATCGTACGAGGATTGATACATGAAAGGTAAAGCAGAATAAAACGGAGGAGGAAAAAGACTTAAAGAAGAATAAGAAAAAGACGACGACGAAGTCAAACATTTCTCGTAAGCTCGTGGCATCCACGTGGCACTTGTGAGCTAATTAACTACAAAGGTCGGCTTTAATTAATGTCATGTAACGCATAGTTATGCGTGTCGCCTTAGAAGTTTACTCTTTGACGTTGATATCATCGAATTTTATTGTTTTTGTGGTTCGAAAAAATGAGGAATTAAAAAGTTGATGGTGAAGTATAGTCGATGATATTCTAATAATAAATACATCAAGCGAAGCAAGAATTACAGTCTGTAATGATTATTATATTTCTCATTTTATTCTTTCAACATTAAAGAAAATGACCGAGATAATTATTCTCTAATGACACCGACTCTTAAATAAATTGTATTTTTGTTTAAATAAAATTTTATCATAAAAATATCTTTTCAAGGACAGGTATTTAAAGAAAAAGTAATATTCTAAATATTCGTTCTTCGCCAATCATTATATGTTGTATATAATCCATTGTTAAATTGAAATTCTTAACAGCTACGTTTATTAGAATGTAACAATAGCAAGCTCGTAATTATTTTTTTCCTCACTTATTTTGAGTTGTAATTTACACAACAAGTTAACTGACAACGCAATATAATTAAACTGACGGGTAAAGATTTTTAATGAGAGAATACAACAGGAGTTTTAATCTGTGCCACGTGTGCGATCTTGATACTGTAAGTCTGAGTCGCTCTGAAAAGTCTAGACACGGTGGACCTCCTTCTTCGTTAGTTCTTGGTTGTTGTCATGATATACCTGATGAATATAAGCAAGACAAAGATAGCTTAATCACGACTCAGTTGCTCGAGTCTCATGTCGCAAAATATCTGAAGCGTCAGTGATTGCGTACACTTTCTTCCTCTTGATCCTTTACCCTTTTGACCTGACTTTTAAGTAGTAACAACTTTTCAATAAGACATCTCTTTTACATATGAACACGTGCTCGTTAAAATTTTATATCTCGATTTTAATTGATTAAAAAAACAACGAATAACATTGATATAAACTGTATATATTATTTCATTCATTCACTTTCCTCCTGATAAATAATATTTTCTTAAGTTTATAAATGTTATTATGTACGAACAAATTCGAACTCATCCATTTCATTACTTTAAAAAAGACATAGAGAATATTATAAGCTGGAAAACCAACAAGGCACCTGGTACCACGTCGATAAATCCCCGCTAGTTCACGAGCTCAGGCTTCTCTTGTCTGTGTTTTTCTTCTATCATTGCATCGCGTCCTTCCGCTTCCTTTTTCGGTACGAGACAACATAGAAGCGGGAAGGAGATCCTTTCTCTGGTATTTCAGAGACAGGCTCATCGACTAGACATTTTATATACCCGGTGTCGTAATCCTATTTGAAATTTTTTCTTCTTTATGTCTCTTATTTATTCATTTTTATTATTTATTGACTACTTGATAATGAAAAATCAACTACTGTTTTCATTATTCTGGACGATTAAAATTTTTTGTAAATTGTTGTTACATTTGGTTCAGACGTATTATTGGAAAATTACATTATTGTCATTTAAAAATATATGTTGTATGATATTGAATGGATACAATACAGAACAATGGTGAGTTTTCATATCGGAATTTGTATCAATTATTTTTCATGTCGAAAATTTTTTCCTGTCAATTGTCTCTTGACCTTAACTGTTTATCTACTGAACAGTTTGCCCTATTCATGTAGTAGTTTTTTTTTTCTTTATTTTCAACACAATTTTTTTATCGCGGTTTATCGTTTTTTTCATCAATGTGAATAAAGTTAACAACTCGGAAGCTGTCAAGTGACCACGAAAGTTTTTAACTATTTTTTGAAATATTTTTTATTGGTCAACGATGTTAGAACCAAATATATTTTATAATTCACCAAAGTAATACGCTTTATCAATTAAATCTTTCTAGTCTATTTTAATTTTCAGCAGAAAAATAAAAATGAACCAGTAATTCCACTGTATTTTTTAAAAAACTTTTTTTAGTAAAAAAAAAAAAATTACATTAATTATATTTTCTTCTCTTTGATAATAATGTGTCTAAACAAAATTTTATTAAGTATTCTACTGAAAATAATAATAAATTCTCAAGTTGAAGAGATCTATTGATGCGTGACCAGTCTTAACCTTATAACTTAAGCGTCAAAGAAAAATATTTCGATATGAAGATTGAATCGTGAAAAAAAGATTCAAGACTTCGTTAGTGTCAAGACGCGAGTCGTACGAGTATATCACTCCTGATATTGTGGCAAGCTGTCTATCAGGTTGGCGCGCAAAAGAGAAAGAGAAAAATAGAGAGCTAAGCAAAAGTTCTCCGTACGCATATCTTTTTCATTGGATCTGAAAGGAGGAGGTATTTTATGGTGATCTCGAAGCTGGCTGGTCCATCACGGGTGAATATAGCCAGTGTACCTACCACAGTCGACTGAGATTGAACGTTGAAAAGGGGAGAGAGAAAGAGAGAAAGAGAGAGAGGGATAGTAGCCAACCAGCCCTGTAGGCATTGGTTGTGCTGGAACCAGCTGAAATCAATCCAAAGTCACTATCGATCCCCTCGTCTTCTTCCACCTCCGCAGAGAAGCTTCGTTAGTATACTCGCCCACGAGGACTGGTCCTCGTTAACTGTTTGCTCTCTGCAACGCATTCGCCCTTGAGAGATCACCCTCAAGCAATACTTAAAGCATAGAAAAGCCACTCGAGGTTCAATCATTCTATTTTCCTTTAATAAATGAGATTAATCCGCAAATGAAAAATACAAAAAATCGTTTAAGCTTTGAACCAGTTTAAACGTAAGAGTTTGAGGCAAATGAAATATTTATAAACTTTGTTATTAATTGACTGCATTTTGGTTTGTTTCAGGAGAACGAGGTGGTTTTTAGAAGAAGCCGTAGGGAGGAGGGGGGACGGGTAAAATCCCGTCCCGTAGGATAGGAAGGTAGTTTAGGGGTGTAAGTTGGATTGACGAGACTTAGGAGGGTGAAGCAGGGATGACGAAACTTCCATTTCATTGTCGGCGGATGCCGCCTGTTCTTCTTTTGCTCTTGTTCTACTTTCTTCTGGAGGTACCGCTTAAGGCTGATGCTGCGTCATCAGATATTGTTAATCAGTTTTACGATCCAGAGGTCCAGCGAATGAATCACCTCGTCGTAGACAAGAACACTGGTCGAGTCTATGTAGGAGCGGTTAATCGTCTTTACCAATTTTCACCAGATCTCAATGTCGTAGTAAAAGCAATCACTGGGCCCCAGGAAGATGCTTACGACTGTTCTAGTTTCAATTGTCCTGAAGATGCTGTTAAACGAAAACTGGACAATGTTAATAAGGCTTTGGTGATTGATTATACAACGAGCAGGCTGATATCATGCAATAGCCTATTCCAAGGAACATGTGATGTTAGGAATCTCAACAGTATTACGGAAGTAGTGCAGAAAGTAAAAGATCCAGTTGTAGCGAACAATGCGACAGCATCAACAGTGGCATTCATTGCTCCTGGACCTCCAAATCCTCCTGTATCTCAAGTCATGTATGTCGGTGTCACGTACACTGCGAATTCACCATACAGGTCGGAGGTTCCGGCGGTTAGTTCAAGATCCCTCGACTCAAACAAGATGCTCAACATCGCCGAGTCCGCGGTCACGACTGGCACGAGGATATACGTAAACTCACTCTCAAGGGAGCGATATCCGATCAACTACATATACGGTTTCAGCAGTGAGGGCTTCAGCTACTTCTTTACCACCCAGTTGAAAAACAGTGAGGCCACTAACTTTATCTCCAAGCTCGTTAGACTCTGCCAGGATGACATGCACTACTATTCTTACACAGAAATTCCAGTTGAGTGCAAGAATGCAGACACAAACTATAACCTTGTACAAGCGGCTTACGTTGGTAAAGCAGGATCCGTTCTTGCCAGTGCACTTGGAATTACGGCTCAAGATGATGTGTTGTATGCTATATTTGCTGTTAGTGACGATCCTAATAGCCAACGACCTGGTAACGATTCAGCTCTTTGTGTTTATGCACTAAAAAATATCCGCAGGAAGTTTATGAAAAATATACAAAAGTGTTTTGCTGGAGATGGTCAACGAGGATTAGAGTTCATTTCGCCGAGTCACAAGTGCGTTCTTACGGTGAGTCAACATCTTTTCTCAATCTTTTAATAATTACTGTATAGGTAAGAGTAAACATATCTAGAAGTTGAGTGCGGTTTCTCGAATCATCTTGAGGATCTTTCGTCCCTGAAGGATTTAAGTGAGAAACCAATAGATAATCGGTATAAAGACGAGGATAGAATTGTCTAGATATATCTTACTCTATTATTCATCCTCTTTTCTCAAGGAAATAGCTCGTGAACTCGAGATCCGTGATACGTCCTTGTCGTCCATTAGGGGATAAATCAATTGGCAAATACTTGATACTACATCGCGTCTACTGCACCTGTATTTATGTAACAGGTGGCATTGATGTAACCAACTGTATCTTTCTCGCGTTGAGGATTATTCTGAACGTCTCAACGTCGCGCCATATGCACGATTCATTATTTCATGACGCGTTCACAAGTAGATGCATGTATGTGCAATGTATATATGTCAAAATTATGATGAGACTCGTGATTCGCGTGACGATGTGTTGCATTGCGAAAAGTGCCGAGGGGCTGCAAATCATCCCTGCACTGATCTCTTTGAAAAGTGACTACTCACCTTAGAGACATTATCTATTATCCATTGTTCTCAAGTCATTTATTATTGTCAAACATAATGAATAATTAAGTCATTGTTCTGCATGATTTAGCTGTGAGTTATTATTTTTCGTCTATCATTATTATTTATATTGATGGCTTTGAATCCCACATTGATTTTTTTTTGTTACTCTCAATCTTATATCAAACAAACATCTTCCATTTTGTCTTGTAATGAATAAATTCTATTTACAAGCTTTATTAACTATTGATAGATGATATTATCAATTATTAAAATTAGTTGGAGATCAACAAAAAATTATGCTTCAATATAATTGATCTTTTTTTTTTTTTTCGTTTTATTTAAAAAAACTTATAAAAGTAATTTTTATTATAGAACAAGTATTCAAAGTTTATAAATAATAACGTGACATAGAAAAGGACTTAATTACTGGCAAAAGTTTTTAAATACTGCATAAATATTCAATAGACGATCGCAAACTGTGGTAGGAAGTTTAATCGAAATATTGAATAATTTTCACTATCATAGTCATTGAGTATGCCAGGGAAATAAACTGATAGACATTTTCACGATAAGTATTAATATTATTGAAGTTTTCTATCATCAGTACTCTTAGAAATTTTTCACTTCCAATATTTCTGTACTAAAGTGATTTATTTCATGAAAATTGCATTTTTACCAGATCGACAGCAGTAATAAATGGGATAAAAATTCCAAAAAAATTTTCATTTCGATCTCTGATTAATTGAATTTCAAAGTTCTCTCGAATTCCTCCATGAAAATAGATATATTTAAGAGTGTATGTGATAAAAAATATATTTCTAACAGTGATGTATGCTTGGAACAATTAAAAGTGAAAAAGTATTATTGAAAAATGAGGTTACACAAGTTATTGACATGAAATTATATATTTTTATCTAAAAAATATGTACATAGATGATAACAACCAACAATTTCCGAGTGCATTTGAACATTATGTCAATCGATCGTTGGCTCATATATACAACAACTTCCTTTTTTTCCCTCTGGGCAATTAACTGACGAGTTATTCACACGAAAACACTAGTGCTTAAATAACAAATGAGATACGTGTGCTAACTGAAATGCTTTATGTCACATTTAATAGACGATTTTGCAAATAATTTATGTGGTAGTAGTTTAACGATGAAATTTGTTTATGACGCTTTTAGAAGAGCAACGTTGGGAAAATCGAATTTTCTTTCTACCTGTTAAAGCTCAACGACTCGACGGAAACCTTATCTAGTTCGATAACTCGATTAATTTCTCAGCGAGTGGGCGTGCAGCCCGCGGATATTTTATATTGGCAATTCGATTTGCGCATGAAATTAGATATTCGCTTGAGAATCCTCGCGCCACTTCGATTATAGATAATTCTCTTCTTCATTTTATATACATGTATATATCTATCTATACATATAATATACCGTTTTCGTTATATATTCGAGCAGAACTATGTAAACTTTTTGTCATTATCACTTTAGCATCTCGTTAAAAGGGAAACCATTGGCAAGAAGCCAAGCATATCTTTACGAATATCGTGTTAACATGAGGTATGTGTAACATTTTCAAGTCAGTATTTGCCTCGTTATTTTTCTTGACTACGTCTGCTTTTCTTTTCTCATACTTGATGTATATAAAAGTTTAAATTCGAATACGCATGCGTTTTATCTTGATTGTGTGGCCCATGAAGAAGTGGTTTATTGACCTTTTTTCTTTTTGTATTCTCATTCTTACGTGTATATAAAGCTAACAATCGTTAATAGATAAATTCTACGAAATAATAAAACAACATTCGCAGATTTTCTTACAAAAGTCCGCAAGTTGTTGAAAAGGAAAGCAAAATAAAGATAATAAACAAACAATTCTTAACTTAAACTCAAGTTTAGTTCACTTGTTGTTTGGATAGGCCGGTTTGATTCTTACTTGGTTTGAAAAGAAATCAGAAGTAGTGACCAGGATGAGTAGAAAAAGTTGATAGAAGAAGAGATAAAATCAAAGGAATTGAAGATAAAAAAGAAAAAGATCAGGGCTGAAGGTTTTAGCGAACTGAAAAAGAGAACGATGAGATGATAGAGAGAGAGAGAGAGAGAGAGAGAGAGAGAGAGAGAGAGAGGAAGAGAGAAAGGAAGGTCGTACGAGTCATAGATTTGAAGGAAACCCATTCGCGCAAATTGGATAGCCTTGCACATTGCCAGAGATGGCAAACTATGCAATTAAAAAGTTTCCAATGGAGAAAAAATCTCCTAGTGCACCTGGTGGAATGAAAGATAGAGATTGGAACGATAGTGAGATGACACTCACTTTTTTTGCACATTTCTCCAGAGATTCTCTGACGTATTAAAAAGTTTCAGCACTCTTACAATGGGTGTCGATATTTGTTATTGATGTTCATGCCAATTCATTCATCTTTTTTACTTTTATTCATTTTCATTGAGTCCTTTTTTAATCAATTAATTATTTTTTATTTATGAAGGGGATTAGATTATTTACAAAAAATTATTCCAATAATTAGTTATAATTAGTTGGTGTTTAAGATATTAATTCGATTAATTACCTCAATTATTATTTATTTAATAAATTTATTATATAATTCAACTAATTTAATATTTATATATTATTTTAAAAATTTCCCAAGTCAGAATAGAGTAATGTAGTTGTCAAAATACATTCTATTACTGGTGAATGTAATTAATTCAAATGCATTTACTGTAGGAATTGTGGCCACAAATACATTAATAATCACTGTTAGAAGAGTATTAATTTCAGTAGAACTAAAAATAAATTTTATTTTATTTTTCAATTTTAAATTTGACTGCTATAGACTTTACAGAGGACTTTCGAAATTCATTCATATTATTAATCGAAAAACTTCAAATTTAGTACTAGTTAATTTTCACGGAAATAAATATATTGATTATTTCTGCATTCAAAAGTTGATGAAAAATATTCCAACTTTCAATAACTCATTATTATTTCAATGAAGAGGTTGTTTTATTAACAATTTTTCTCAACATCTCTTCAGCTTTTTTTTAATTTCACTAGAAAATTAGTAATTACAGAAAAATTAATGAATATTTATTAATTTATTTTTAATTAAAAATTATCTAGAATTTTCGTCTCCAATACAAGAGTTGATACAAAAAAAAAATGTTTCAATTTTATCATTAGTTCGACATTTAAATTGAAGCAAAAAAAGATAATAACTTATTAAGTCACGCAAAAAAATTTTATTCTATCAAAAAGAAAGACACAATTTCAGCTACTCTATACAAAGAAGTATTCCATTGGCCTTAATATAACCAGAGTATATTTTTCAATTATGTTCGATAAGAGATCTCTCGGAATAATACATAATGAATGATTGTAGTATAAAACATACTGAGTCCGCGTGAAAGATATTTTTGATTTTAAATTAAACTATTTTTTATTCAAGCCTGTAATGTATAATATATTCTCTTTTTAAAGTCGATCATATCAAACAGAGTATTGTAGATTGCAATCAACACACGCAATATTCTTGGCTTTCACCTTTCCCCTGACTCGCTGAAAATAATTGATACAATCGCACGAATGCGTCAACCTTTTGCTTGACCTGAGAATTGTCCTCATCACAGAAATTTTAAGAGGATACAAAACCCAAATGTCTCCCCTTATGTGTTTCCACACTTGGCAAATGACAATTTGACATTTTGTCTTTTACCTTTGTACTTGATAGGTGCCATGTTGTGTGTAGATATATATCTGTAACAACAAAAGAGCGAGTGAATAAAAAAAGATCAAGGAGAAGGTGCTGCGTATAACTTCCGGTTTGCAGATAATCTTGATAACTTACAAAGATATCGTTTAGTTGTTGGACGCATGGGCGTGTGCACTTTGATCAAGTTAATTCTTAGTGAGAAACCAGGTTAAATAGTGAGTTGGTTAAACCATCAAGACTCCATACGCCCGCGCCAGCTTTCTCTCTCGCCCTTCGTAAAACCATAATATACAATGAACTGTTTTTATTTTTATTTTTTCTCCTCTCTTGTTCCTCTCAATACATTTGTGCGCACTCTCTTGGATTACCACTCGTGTGGGCTTTATAAACCTTTCGAGACTTTCTATTGTTATTCAGATATATGCTGGCTCAGAATATCTCAACTTTTTCCAAAGTCTATAAATTTTTTTAGCTCCTAGAGAACTTTTGCCCGTACAGCCTTTTGTCTTTAAATGAATTATTATCTTTACCAGTATTTTAAACCAGAGTATATTAATGTTCTCTATAAAGAAATCCCTGGTTTATACAACTAACTCAATTTTTTGCAATAATTTTTTTGTTGTGATATTAAGTCAAATATCTACAAAAGTCGATTATTAAATGCAATTTATACAATAAAAATATTTTCTTTATCAAGTTTTTTTTACTTTTTTTTCGTATACAAACAATTATTTATCTTTTTCAACGAATCATTATTTTGATGAAGAATTATTATTTATTGAAAAATATACTTTTACCCCGATGCGCCTGACTATTCAGATGGTTCTACTACTTGATTAACGATTGAATAACTCCAAGAAAATTCTAGAATAATTATTTAAAGAATAAAACATTTGTTTGTAAACTTATATAATAACAACATTTAATTATTTTTTTGTGTCACCACAATAAAGACATAAAAATGAGATAATGTAGAGTATACATACATGTTTTGATTATTTGGAATAGTTTTCTCAAAATGGAATTACAACTCGAATCACGTAAAATACAATAAAAAGATAAACTGATAAAAGTTGATATAATTTAGAGATTAAACGGATATGTTAAATAAGGATCAGCTATTTCTACCATTTCTGCTCTTTTCTTGCTACACTTAGATATTAATTAAATTAGTAGTAATCTTAATGATTCATCAGTGATAGAAGTCTGATAAAACGTGCAAATACTACGTTTGGAGAAAATATTTTATTATTATAGCCAATAGAGTTTAGAAATAGTTAACAAATGTAGGTTTAAATATGACGAAACCATTTACATGTTATAAATGATAATATCTATTATCAATGTTCTATTATTTACCTTATATAAATTTATTACTTGCAATCTCGGTGATTCATTAAGTGTTTTTTTCACATCTTTATAAACATTTGTAATAAATCTGTTAATAATATTCAAAGATATTTTTATTACATTTTTATTAACGAATATAACTCTGATGCTCAAGTAAATATTTTTTGACATGAAGTTTCTTAAAAAGATAAATACATAATAGTGAATGGAGAATTTTTTGTTTACTTTTAGAAAAAAAAAAAAAAATGGAATAAAAGACATTCTATAATATATAAACCATTAAATTTATGAATAGGAAATCTGAGTTCTCATAACAAAAAATTTTTTTACGTATACGTAATGGTGGTTGCCATGACGATAACCTCTAGTATTGTCTTTGTGAAAGTCGAAAGAAAATTTGCGATAAAATGTCCAAGACGATTCACGACGGTGCGCGGGGCTTTGAAAGTCTCTTTGGCTTGGATCGTATGCTCAGCCTCTCGTAAATCAATCGCAACGCTTACCATTTATACCACAACCCTTAAGCTCTGAGCCTTTATCGTTGCCCTGATGTCGGAGGGTAACTCTAACTCCAAACTGCAACTCCTGCCAACTTTGTCTCATATTTTTACTTTGGATTTTCATTTTCACCTTCTTTCGTCGTCCCGAATTCACTTCACATGTAGGATAAGTTAAGCTTTTAGTGATAGCAAAGGTGAATTATAATTTTTTAGCCAAATGTTTGATGATTTAGTATTGATATCTTCTGTTGTTAAAAATTTTTTCTAAAACTGAACCATTAAATTTTCAAAGCAGCTAAAAATATCAACAGAGAGTTGTGGGTTCATTAAACACAATTTCATGCAGTTGGTTACAAAAACGGAATTTATTTGATCACACTCATAAATATTCACTCTCCCACAATCATTATTGATAAACTTTACCCAACACTATCAAAATTTTCCCTCGTAATTTTCATTTATTTATTTATTTTTTTTTTTAACAATTTTTTCTCCTTCATTGAATAAGAGTTAAAGATAAATGTGAATGCCTTCATCATTCATCTGTATCGACAAATTAAATCTGGCAACGAAGCCAAATAGTTTAATATCACGTAAAACTAGTATTTTATGTCATATAATGAATGACAAAGAAAAAAAAAAGAAACAACTAACTCTTCTATTTTTATTCAACAAGTACTTAGAGAATTGCAAAAATCCACCAACTAAAGTCTTATAGTTGAGTTAAATGAAATTGAGCTTGAAGCGGTGAAATTTTATCCGCAAAAATCTTAAGATATTCTCAAAAGGAAATTACAGAGAAGACAAAAACGAGAAATAGGAAGTAAAGATATAGCAAAATGAATAGACAGAAAATACTCACGAGGTTTAGTATTACTTAAATCCTTGATACTTTTCTCGTGATTCCTTTGATTTCATGAATCCCCTCTATCTGAGTTTAACAAATTTCCTCGAGAATCTCATTACTCCGGTCTTTTTTAACCAATTTAAATGTATTCAAATTTCATCAAATCACAATTGAAAAAGAGCGTGCAGGAGAAATGAAATATTCAAATCTCATTGAATATTACTCGGGGTATTTAATGAAAGCCTTTCAATTATCCATTTTAGTCTTCATTAATAGCTTGAATTATCAATAATCAAAATTGCACATTTCAAGTGCGATAATGGAAACATACTTGACTGAAGATAATTAGAAGATCTGAACTCGAAAATCAGACCAAGAGGGTGGCTGGGTACATATACACATCGAATCAACGACAAGCTCCGCATAGTGTTGATAATGTAAACGATTGAACGGAATAAACGTAGCAGACCGGAAATATTGTGAAACAGATATAGATAAGGGATTGTATGCTCGAGGCAGTCAACCCTCTATTGGTTTAGATGTCCAATGAGGAAAGACGATAAGATACCTCATAATGAATCTCAAGACGAGTTTTCGCTTGAATAAATTTTAGGCTTCATTTCCAGCGTATTTTGTTTAGATCAATTGGATCGTAAAATATTTAATGAAAAGAGAAAGGTGTACGACTGAAGGAAAGTAATGAAATGGAATATAAATTGTGCAAATTTAATATCTGATTTTTATTCTTCTCTCCAATTATTTACCCTGACAAAGGCTAAAGTTATATCTGTAATGCAAATTATTGACTCGATCGTTTTGATTATTCTTTCATTCTGATAAAGATAATTTTTTAAAGATGACAGAGTTTAAATAGTGAATAGACTGTCGGGCTATTCTGATTTTTGTTATTATTAATTCTATTTCCCTTTTGACAATCGGTGTGGATTTTCACGCAAAACGTTTTGCAGTAAATTAGAATAATCGTTTATTCATGAGGTTGAGAAAGAGGAAGAGGATAGTGAATATTTTGTCGTTGGATATAAATCGATGTTGAGGTAATTTATGGAGACGTATAGGAAAATGGTAGATTTGGTTTGAAATTTTCGGGGGTCCAATCTCAATTAAGCATGTTCGTAGTATGTAGTACGACGACTATACACCCTTTATTTGTTTGATTCTCTCGACCATGTATACGCACCAAAATGGTTGTACGTCCCATAACGCCTCAGTACATCCGCGTTGGTGTAATCAACTCTCGATTTACTTCCGCGAGTTTCTAATTAGGCGCCCCCGCACGCGTCAGTTTCGCTGATTCTGTCCGGCATAGAGGAGATAGAACTCAAGGGAGGTGGACTTTAGTGTATGTCTGGTGGTGTATTAATCTCATGTAATCGTGAGAGACTCAACTCTCATGTTTTCGATTGAAAGCAAAGAGAAGAGGAGAGAATGACCAAAGGGTGTATTATTAGTACGGATTTCAGGATTAATCGCGTTTTCCTATGTGTATGCTTTCGCTACGTGCTGTGATGAATAAATCTGTGATAAATAGCATAAAATTTTGCGACTATTCAACACTGACGAGCTGTTTGATATGCTTTTATGTTAAATTTTCCAATCCTATTTGTTGAATTCATCTCCAATATAATTAATTTGACTACATAAATCTGTTAAACCAAAATTTGATGCTTTTCATAATTATTATTTGATTTTATTAAGTCATTTAGCGAGTTATGAAATTAATATTCTTTTTTGATTTTATTATCTCTACAGAAATAAATTAAATAAGAAATTCTAATCATGTAAATCATCACTCTTTCATAAAAAAAAATTCACTGCTCTTTAAACATCAAATAATCATATAATAATATTTTTCGATTTTGTTTGAAATATTTTTAATTTCTATTGAGAAACGAAACGTAAAATTTTCTTTAAGTATACTTGATAAACACTCGACATCATTTATCTTCGATATAATGACTTTGTTTCAATTTTATCTTAATTGTAAATAAAAAAACAAATGAATCAAAAAAATTTCCTATCTAATTTTGATAAAAATAGAGAATAGAATTTCAGAAATATCTTACAATACGTATTTATGATTACAGTTTAATCAACTTTTAATACATAAAATAATGAACTTGGAAATTTCTCAAGCGCAATAATTTGCAAACATATATGATTAAAACGCTTTGACAAAATTTTATCGTTGAATAGTTTGTAATTTTCTGACTGCATAAAATGCAGATTCCATTCCAAACATATATATATATATATATATATATATATATATATAGATATCTATATGTGAAATATGTACATAAATATAAGTTTATATATCTATATCAATCTGATCTAAATGTTCATTCGTGCCATTTTCCTTTCTCGAAGCTCAATGCTCTCGTCTTCTCCTCGAGGCGATCGTCGTTGGCGTAGCTGCGCGTCGACGGAAGATACCCGTCGGTAATTTTCAATTTCAATCTCTCTTATTTCCGAATTCTCAGCTGCGCACCGTGAGAAACTGCCTTAAGCGTGATAGAAGACTATTTCTCCCTTTTTTTTGCGTTCTCGAATCTCCTATAACATTCATTATTCACATTTCTCTCTTTACTCTTCGTCGTTGTCGTTGTCGTCGATTGTCATCTGAGAAATTGTCGCCCGTTTAAAGGAAATTCCTTTTTATTTCAAGATATTTTATAGCAATAGATTAAACTTATTCATCGTTTATACTTACAGGGCTGTTTAAAAAATAACAAAAAAGTACCGAAAAGAATAAGTCAAGTGAGGAAGACGATAAACTGATGACTTCCTTCTTGAATTCCTTGAGTCTCTTGACTATCGTAAAATTCCTTGAGATGACAGAGTAAAGGGTCGTCGACGTCGACGGTATTATAAAGAAAGTACTGTACATCAGTATTTGAAAGAGAAAAAAATAAATGAACAGAATAAGTTAGAAGATAAAGAGATGGAAAAGAGGATGGGTAAAATATCTTGTACGTAAAGGCGAAAAAACGCAACAGGGCGGAAGTATGTCGAACGGATGGGCCGTCGATAGTAGTGAATGGAAGTGATGGTATAGCTTGGAATGAGGTACACCAGAAGAGAGTTCAGGATTTTGTTGGCTCAGCATTCGATGCTGCTTGCTTCTATTCTATTTTTCTTGAGCTTTTTTGACTTCACTTATAAGTATTTGTATTCTTGCATCATATACACTGTACCAAAAGTATTTAAACAATCCTCCCATACATTTTCACTTGTGTACTATGTGTGTACATAGACATATATTGGTTCGCAAACACAAGCATTATCTAGTCACCAACTAACGTAGGACGCGTCAGCCACACGAATAAACCTTTTTCGCACGCGCGGAAGTAAATAACTGCGCGTAAAAGTGCAAATACGAGCGTAGTTCGATCAATACAACTATACACTTATGGCTTCGGACGCTTTTATGGACATGCATCTGTCATGAACACACGCATTAAGTCGCTAGGGAATTCTTCTACTTGCTATTTAAGTTTTTTTTTTTTTTCACTCATTCTCTAGCCATCATTGCATGGTATAAAAATAAAATCTCTCAACGTTTTACGTTTATGGATAATTTTTTAATTTTCAATAATTCGTTTAATTTTAAAATAACCGACAATGATACTTGTTTTAGATAGTGATACGCTAATTTTCATATTCGTTGAATTTTGTATTGAAATGAGAAAGTTGGTAGTGACATTTGATGCAATTAACGAAAAAGTAAATTGAATGTTTTAAAATTATTTAATGCTGATGAAAAATTCACGTTTTTGATAAGAGAATATACTGTTGAAAAGAATTGTATTCAATATATATTTTTGTAAAACAGTAATTTAAAATTAATAACACATGAGATAATAATGGAAAAATTGAGTTATTCGTTTTTTTGATCAAATATTACGCTTGAGGTGCTCTTTATAACAATTAATTGAACAGATTTTATTCAAAAATATATACGATAATGTTTTATTTCAAGAATAATTGATTGAATTTATTTATAAATTTCTAAAAAAATTTGGCAAATCAAAGAGTTAATTAGAGACCATTGAATTAAAATAAAAAATAAATCAAAATTTGTATCAGCTAGATGATGAAATGATGAAAATGAATACAAAGTCAAAATATAAAGTTGACAAGATATTTAATTAAAACGTCAATGCTCAATCGAAAATGGTATCTATTAATGATGTAGTAATGTAAAGCAGCAATGACCCAACAGGTATTAGTAGTCATGTTAATCAATCGATCATAGCCCCAAGGATTTCAGGGCTTTTGCTGCTAATGTAGGTGCAGCTTATCCGCCACAGTGTACAGATCAGAAGACGGGGTAAGCAGCCAAGTAAGCAAATGGAGTTCAAGCCTTGTCACAAGGGGTGCAATGAGCACATAACTGTTGGAATATTCGTGTAGGTGCAAGAGGGTGTTTATGTAGATATAATAGTCGACAAACGTGTGTTGAGATACTATAGGGACATGTGGACATTGAGGATGTTATCATGAGAATCAATTCAATTGTCTTCAAGTGAGTTACTACCTTGAGGAGTTTCAAGAGAGTGAAATCCATAAATGCAGTCTATATACTATAAGTGAAATCAGGAATGAGACGATCATATGTTGAAAATGAACAAAGTCAATGTCTTCTACTACGTAATAATGACACAGGCCCCACTGCTGTGTGTTATATCTCCAATTCAATATCGAACAGTCGATACTAAAAGTGTCTTTTGTTATTTCATCCCTTTGATCCTGATGGCGTATTGGTGAATGAGAGAACATTTTCAGCGTAAAAAAAAATAACCGAGTACAGAAAAGAAATAGTAAAAAAGGAAGAAAAATGAACATTTTCCGAGTTCTATGCTGGTTTCTCTTTGATTCTCGACTAAAGCTTTGTGATGTCTTTGTCACGTGACTTTTAGCTTTAAATAGGCTTTGTGTTATACGTATAAGGAATAATTGGAAAGTAGTGTTGTTACTAATGTGAATGTGTTATAGAAGAATTCACACAAAGGACCCATCTGCTGATAAATCTAATGATAATATAACGACTTTAGTGTCTCACAGCTATAAATTTTCTAATTCATTCCGAGGGTAGAAAAGCTTGATATCACATCATGATTGAAGCTCTCTATTTTTTATATGAAAAAAAAACAACAACCACGTTATAAATTATTTTCAAAAAAAAAATGATAAATAAAAATTGATTTGACTAATTGCAAAACAAAAATGTTACATCATCAATTAACAATCAAAATGATTCACATCATAAATTAAAATTTTTTCCCCAGTCGATATTGATAGAAAAAAGGTCTGTTATATAAGAAAAATGCAAAGAGGTAGAATGGTTGAGATAGATGGTTAAACCTTTGATTATTACTCGAGTAATAAAAAAGTAATGTGATTTATAAGAGTTGGTAAGAATTTGATAATAAAATGTATGAAGCAAATTGATGGCATGAAATGTCTGGCGCTATAATAATTGTAGAGAATCGTTAGAGTTCCGGGGAGAGTATCAGCATTGTATAGTACTCTCAGCTGCATTGTTGAGAATAGCGGATATTGGAAATACTCAAAGACGAACTTTCCAAAGTAGGTTTCTCACCGCATTCGCTTATGAATAGAAACGGGTCGTTGGGGGTCGAGAGATCGCTACCGGATCTCGTGGGTACATCAGGGTGAACTCCCAGGAACCGATTAATATTCATGATATCACGATAACGCGAAGCGCCGAGAAATCAGAGCCATTGCAATGCTATGGAAGGGCAAAAAGGCTGCACAAGGAAGTGGGGCGAAGCAAAACAGAAAACATTCCGACCCAGTTTCAACTTGTGCGCATGTACAATTTTCATTTCTCTACTGAAATACACACTACTGGTAAAGATGATAATATTATACAAAGGTACACACGATTCATATCACTCTGAAAACAACGCCAACAACAATCGTAATATCTAGTACAAGTATTGCACACTATACACCCTGATTTTCTCAGTCTCCACATACCTATTTACAACCAACTGTCCCCACTCTAAATAACAGTCATTTTTCGCGATGAGTAGCAAATAACCTCTCTCTGACGTAATTCCCTCAACGCGCGTGCTGCTGCACGGGGAATAGAGATGAGAGTTATGAGTACCTACCTCCCTTTGTTCGTGTTCGACAATAGTAATACTACACCTGCTAGTTTCATTTTTTCTCTCATCACTGCACTTACTTGTAAATTGTGCAACACCAAGAAAAACACCTTAATTGCGACACTTACTTCTTTTTTTTCTTCTCTTTTTTACGGCCAAATTATCACTAACACATCCGCTCATTACACTGCTCGACGAAATTGAATTTTTTTTCTCAGGAAAATTAATGTTTTATTTGAATAGTTTTCTTCGACCTCAATCTTAAATTACCGTCATTTTTATCACTTGAAGTTTTTTAGAGATTGAACATAAAAATTATTTATTGACGATTGTTTCATCAGGTTGACCTCAAAACAATGTTTGAATGATTTGAAAATTGTCTTAAATAAATAGAGATAAATTTATTCGAAAGTATATAATTCCGTATACTACTACTGTTGTGTTAGATATAATTTACTTTACTGAAAAAGTATGACTAGGTTAAAAAATGGGGAAGACATGTCTGCTCAGCAAGATGAGAGTTGAAAGTTGCTAGAGTAATTTACTGTCATGAAAAAAAACTTGAGGTGATAGAATAATTTCTGGTGCATTTTTAGATTAAGACTAAAAAGGAAAAAGGGTCTAATGGTCTGTTTAAACTTTTTGAAAATAAAACTCACGTCAGATTTTTCAGTAAATTTTTTTTACTTTACCGTAGTGATTACACTAAACAAGTTATATCCACTAAGAAACTCGAATTTTCCAGCATCAAATATCAATTAAATAAATTGATTATTTAAAACTTAACGATAATAAATATCTCACCATCAAGTCAACGAGTTTTAAAAGTAAATCAATAAAAAGATATTTAATTAGTAACATCAACTACAGAAATCGTTTTGATGGCAACAAAGTGTAGCGATATCTAGACAGAATAGAGTTATTTATGCTAGACAGTCATCATAATTAGCTGGAACTTGAGTATATCATGGCATTGAAAGGAAGCCTGGGTAGAAAATGAGACGGTGAAGTAAACAAAAAATACCCCGAGTATTTGAAAAAAATAACAATGACGAAAAAATGGATCCGCAGAATGTAGTACGTTTTGTTCGTTTTTCACGTTTCGCATTTCCCGGGTGGTGTAGCAAGTCGCATGATGGTTGTGGAGGGAGATAAAGTGAAGGCGCAGGAGAAGGTAAAACCACGAAGAGTCATGTTACAGATGAGGGGGGAAGATCACATGGGGGGGTAACACGACGGGAGGCGGGTTATAAGGCGAAGAGATCGAGAGGAGCAGAGGCCAGGTTTCTTGGCAGTTAGCTTACAGAAGGGGTTAGAGGGGAAAAGCTATGGCATCATGAGCTGCTGCTACTCTCGGGAGCTTAGACTAACGTCGGCAGATAGGAGTCGGCAGCCGGCAATTACTAGCTGGAATGTCTGGGAACGCGTGGGACTCGATCTTGAAGCCTCGCCACGACACACAGAGTCTCTTTCCCCACTGTGTGTCTTGCTCTATAGCCAAGCCACTAGGTACATTATGTACGTACATCTATGCGCGGAATTACGCGGACAGGTATATGGCCCGTTCTCTGGAGTCTAGAAAGCTCAGAGAATCGTAGTGCATTCACCGTTCGTTTTCTCCTCCATCTCACTTTACTCATCTTCCTTTACATCTATTCATCTTCGCTGCTGCTTGTTGCAAGATGGACTTACGTTAGTTCAAACTCCATCTTCTACTGCTTCATGTTTCTCCTCATATAACCCCAAGACTCTAATCTTCCTCTCGTCCATTCCGTTAAAAGACGTCAGTGCCCCGGTATGCCCCGAGATATACACGCAATCTCGTGGCCGGCCACAAGGATCAATGAGCAGAGTCAGCCCCACCCACACTCAGCCCGGATGTGCCATCTTTCGCGACCTTCAATTACGATGATGAATAAAAAATTTATTTAATGATTTTGCTATTTTTATAATAGCAACTGTTCAACATGCCTTTACTTCTTCTTTCATTTTTCATTATTGTTTTTATGGTAGTCGTGCTTTTAACCATTTACATCGTTAAAATCTTTCATAATAAATACTATAATTTAGTTTGAAGTGGTAAATAAATGTCTTTATTCAAGTTTCAAGTTATCAATAAATTTATGGAATGATAGTAATCGTAAAAAAAATGATTAATCAATCTTTGGAAGTAAATAAAAAAATATAATAACAAGACAAACATAATAAAAGTTATCGTTAAAATGATTGCGAAAATCTCACGTGAAAAAGTATCAAATTAAGGTCATTTTTCTTTTTCGCCATTGCCATTTTTTTTTATTAAAAATAATGCCTGTTGATCCAT
This sequence comes from Chelonus insularis, assembly GCF_013357705.1. Taxonomy (NCBI): domain Eukaryota; kingdom Metazoa; phylum Arthropoda; class Insecta; order Hymenoptera; family Braconidae; genus Chelonus; species Chelonus insularis. The sequence goes on from NW_023276462.1 coordinate 186,388, forward strand.
CGTACACTTACACATATATACGTTCATATGAGTCGTTGAAATATCGCGCGCGACCGACCGCGATATCTCTCAGGAGTAACTTAACTTTCCCTTCTTCAAGTCTATTTCGTTTTTATCTTATTCATCTCGACGTGCGCCCACGCACGACGAGCTCGAGGTATTCAGAAACTTTTGCTTGTGTGTTTGTTTTATTTTCTGTCGAAATTGAAAAAACCTTGAAGCAAAAAAAAATAAAGAAATAAATAAATAACAAGCCTTGGCGACGATCAACATCTGGTAAAACGATTCGCCCCAGGTACCATTCGCGCGATTTGGCGCGAGCCCTAAAGATAAAACACACTGATTCTTCTCTCTATCTCTCACTTGTACCGTTCGTTCCTTTTTTTTTATTTTATATCCTTCTTCATCTTTATTCTTCCTTCCTCTTTATATATACACTACCAAGGTGATGTACTCGTTTGTTTCCTTCGGATATCTCGTAATCGTGCACGCGTGCCTACAAGTACGCACTTACTACGACTCCTGTTCTATTTAGACATGCTTCTGTGCGTTTCAAACCCCATAGTAATGTATTTCTATCTCACTTATGTATAATTATTTGGATCCCACAATTAAGGAAAAATCCCTACGTTTAGAAAAAAAATAAAAAAAATTGTGTTTAAAAACCTACACTTTTCTCAAGTATTTAATAATTATATATTCCTCATTGTGTACTTTTATAAAATACATAAAGATTAGGCTTCAAGTAATTGTTGATAAATAATGGAGTCAATTAACATTAAAATTTTTATTGTATATTGGAGAAGAATATTTTTTAAATTCAATCTTTTTTATATACTCATAAATTTGTTCAATTATATTTGATAACATAAAACTCATTTTCCATGAAATAATCCTCTTTAAATGAAAAAATGGTGTTCAATATCGTGGATTTTTTTTTCATACACCATCATATTGAATCTTTTGTATGACTAAAACATAAGGGATTTAAAAGAAGCCTATTAATAAATTTTTTTAATTAAAATTTATTATTATCGTACCTAGTGTGAGTAGTTATTCGTTTTGACTACATAAAGATTAATAAAGAAAAGAAAAGAATTGAAAATGACAAAAGAGAATGGTAGGTTTACTATAGTGATTTCAAGTTAACTCTGAAGAAATATAAAGAAACGAACATACAAATTTAACTACTGAAATCTCAATTTAATGTATGTTTTTACTTTATAAAATATGAGATTTATTTACGGAAGAAAAAGTATATAATACATAAATAAACTCTTTTGTTAAGGCTATTCTATCGATAATAATATAATTTAGTATGTCATCACGCTGAATGTATCGATTTTATCAGCTTCGATATAGCTTTAAATTATTGACAACTTATGTCAAGAGTTTTATGAAAAAAATAATTTATAGATTTATTTTCTCACTTTTGAACACAACAACTTTATTCGATAACTTAGAATAGCTAAAGACTATTCACTATAAACAGTTATCTAAAAATAACTCACAAAGCTTTTGATTTCTTCTTCTTTTTAACAACTTGTTACTTTATAGGTTTACAAAGCTTAGTGATATGCTGAAAATTTTTTAACCGAGGTATTCAAAACAGAATGATATCACTCCGCGTTAAATAATTTTTTTTTTTTTTTGCTTCAAACCATATTTTGAAGTTAAAAATTGAATTATTTTGATCTCTCATAAGATTTTAAATAAATTGGATATTTTTGTATTAAAAAAATATCATAAATTAATGAAAAAAAAAAAAAATTTATTTCAATTTAATGAATCGACAGCGAATAACTTCCATTTTTAAATAAACAAAAATATAATAAATTTTTCCATGCTGAATATTTTTTTTATTCCACGAAATTTTTCTTTTTTTTTTTTTTTCTAAAAAAATTTCAAATAATTTTATGAACGACATCTTTTTGAAAAAAACGATATTCCACTCAATGAGGATACATAATGAAGGTAAAAATAATAATGGAAGAAGACGAGTGAAAAAATAATTGCAAGCCCAAAAATTTATTTGTTAATTTAGGTCAGAAGGGCAGAGCGTAGTGATCATGTTTTGATTTGAAATTGATGGAATGTATTGAAGTACATGAAGTGAATGTGAGGTTGGGTGGGTTAAAAATAGTGGTAACCATCGATCGATCACGAACAGAGTAGGAGTGATTGAATGGATGAATAAAGGAAAATAAGGGAATAAGGTAAGTTACAGGTTATAGATGAAAAAGAAATAATGAACGCTTGTGAATTTAATAGCTCGGCGTAATCGCGATTTACAAAGTCATAAACGAGCTTCTCACTGAAATCTTCAACGAGCCGTGATCGAACATAAGTCGACATAAAGCAAGATAAAAAGAGAGAGAATAAGTGGAAAGGATATTTCCTCTGTCCGAGAGGATTACATCCGGCTGTACGGAAGCGTTGAGAGTACGGGAAAGTGAGAAGAAAGGATGAGAAAATAAAATAAAAAAAGTGAATGTTTTAATGCGCGGGAAGATCACAGAGAAGAATAAAGGATAGAAGATCGTTGCAGAAGCGTAGTGGATAATATTACGAGGCTTTAAAATGCTAATTGGAATATTCCAATTAAAACAACGTTAGCCCGACTTTCCCGTCAACCACCTGGGACTAGACCTTCCCTGAATTCGAGCGGATTTACCACTGAGAACATTAATAAATTTTTATTCACAACATTTTATTAAATAGTCTAAGGGATTTTTTAATCGTTCACTAAAAAAGTCTTGTTCTTCATCATTAAATTTCATCATCATATTTTTTATCAGCTTAGATTTTATTAACTACGATTTAAACGATATTATAAATTCACTAAACCGACAAGAGCTCTTATTATTTATTACACATTCCCTACACAATTTTTTTAACAACCATTGTATATTCTCAACAACATGGAACACTTGTTTTTCATAAAATTCTACCTCTACTAAATGCTATTGATTTTTTGAAAATACTTTATCAAATAATTACAACATAATTGTAGACATTTCACTCTTGATTAAATATTTTTAAAAATTATCCAGTCAAAATTGACACCATTAAATCTTTTTCGAATGAAACAAGTGGGTGTCAGTTTCATAATAGAGATGTTTATCTTTAAATTTATCGATTAATAAATTAACATAATGAACATAAATAGTAGCGTCCTTAAAGTTTTTGTGTAAATGAGTATACATATTAGGTAATGAACGAAAATGACCGACGATTGCGTATACAAGGTGTATGGAGCAGCAAAGATATATACGTAACAGAAAAATAATGAAATATAGAAACGGAATGAAAGCAAGGCCGAATAGGAGACAAGGTCGTTGGTAGTTTGAGAAAGTCTTAGTGTTCCCAGGAGTCGCTTTTCCCACGTGTTCGAAGAGGACAAGAAGGCGTTGCGCGTGAATTACAAACGATATCTCAAGAGGAGAAAAGAGAGAAAGGCTGTTTAAGCCTGGGGGGCAAAGAAGATCTTGTATATAAGGTAAGAATCACGTGCAGATTGATCACGATAGTATCTTACAAGATCGATGCTTCGTGACGACAATATTTTGCAATGATGATCTAGACGTGATTTGAGTGTTGGAAGAGTAGATCCCATGATCCAACATCTCTTCAAAGTCATCAGCATGTCCTTTGCCTTTGTCGCGAGCTCCAAAGCTTGTTACGAGATAATTAACATATGAATAGGGTCCGGAGCGAGAGAGTCGAGCATATGATAAAGCCTCCACAACCTCCCAGAAGCTTCGACGCTTAATCCTCTTTATACTTTCTCCGTTTTCTATTAACGTTCTCATTTAAGTGCCATCATCCCTTTCTTCAAATATTCTGTTTAATATAAGACTCAAAACTTTGATATTTTACTTATCCGAGTGTTAATGGCTTCTTAACTAACATGAAATAGTACAATTATCCACTATGTAATAGACATTAAAATCGCGTACGACAGATGGTGCATTAGAGATTCTTAGGGGAAAAAATTTTTCCTTATTCAAATAATGGAAAATTACTTCATTAGAATTACAATAAGTATGAACTCTTAGAAACTGAGTAAGAGGTTACAGACATTTAGTGACTGTAAATCGATTTAATTACGCTAGAAGTATTATTATCATTTCTATTTTTAGCTCTATGCCATTTTGCGCAATTCACCCATGGGCAATCAATAATTTCCTTATTCTCTTTAATAAAATTTCCCTTGATTTTTAAAACTATCTATCATTCATTCATTCAAAATAATCATCAGATAAATAATTTAAAAAAAATATGTCAATTGCATAAAATAAAGTCTTGAGTAGTACTTGAACTGATTAAGATTATCATCTATTACATTCAGGTGCAATTATATCGAACAATAGTAAAATCCACAAAATAATTGGCAATGCCTTAGGATAATTTTACTAAGCGAGTTAATTACAATTTAGCCAATTAAAACGCCAAACAGGAGGAGCTCAAGGTAAAAGTGTACATCGGAAATGGCTGATGGCTTCAATCGCATTTCCATCATCACCATACGCAGCCGATAATTTGCGGCTAAACTATCTCACTCACTCTCATAGTAGAATACTAGTAATCACAAACGTGTACACGATATTCACGAGTTTATGCCGGTGGCGTCGACCTGGCGCTGTGCGAACCGACGCATTTCCATTTTCTCGGTTGGATCAGGCGGCGTGTTTTGCCCGAGGGTGCGCACCCAACCACCAGCAGCACTCGTATCTCTCTACCCGTTGGCAACAACCGCATTCGTTGAAGGTAACGTGTCACCACACTAATACTGAAGCCTTAAGCCTTATACGAAAATCGATAAAGCGATAAATATCAAAACAACGCGTTAAACTATATTTATTATATTATTCTATTCATGCAAGTGAATGACCTCCTGTCATTTATTGACAGCTTGATTCTTTCAACTGTTTTTTTCTCTATCCTTATACATTTATATGTATTGGTGAAAAAAAATTGTTTCTATTATTTATTCATTTATTCCAATACCCTACAAGCCGATTAAATTTTTCAGCTACAGTTGAATCTGCAATATTTTATTTCACAATGAATGAGTTGTAGTATTTAAAACAAATTATTAAGTTACGCATCGTTTTCCTATGTATGGGTTTGTTTGAATCATTCATAAAGAGATATAATTAAAATTAATTATTTTTAAATATGCATTAATTAGTTAACACCGTATACAAATTTTAATTCAATTTTTAAGGTTTTACAGTTAAAAATCATTGGATTTATTCGACTTTAAATAATATTATTAATTTACGTGGTACCAAAAAGAATTTAATATTCTTTTTTTTAATGAAAATTTTTATTATTTAAAATTTAATAATTAATCATTCGTAAGTTTGTGGTGAATTTTCGTTTCATATTAGATGGTTTTATGGTAAATATGAACTATAATTTTTGCATTGTGCTAAATTCTTACATAAAATATGAATAATTTATTTACTCAACTTATATGTTATATTACTCGCCAGAATGATATATTATTCATATCATACCTCACTACGTCTGCTGTTTAATGTTTATAAAACTTTTTTTGAAACAGATCAAAGTGATAGTAGTGTATTATATTTCATCTACAACAGGTGAACAGCAACTAGAAGGGTTATTTTTTGATAAAACGATAAAAAATTCACTAAATAATCGTGATAATAGAAAAAAAATTTTGTTATTGAGTACTGACATAAAGTAGTCCAGTAGTCAAGAGTGATAATTAATTGTTCAATTAAACAACAATTATTAAATTGAATACAAAAAGAAAGAAAAAAAAATAATTTTACACTAAAAAAAAACCAGTTAGATATTTGATGATAAATAAAAAATGATGAAAAATTTTTTCATGTCTTTATTGTGAGCAACAATCCAACATTTCTTTGTCTTCAATTTTCTCTCGATCTTAACCGTTAAAACAATTTCCCAAGAAATGCTATTTTTCCTAACCCAAGAAACCTGTCAGTAATTTCACTGTTTATCCTTGAGTCGACCAATTTTTCGATTACTTTTACAGGCTCTTCTACGAATTAGATATTTTTCCATTCCTGGAGAGTTGGCATATGCCTGCAAAGTTGAAAAGGTATCTAAAAAATTCATCAATTCCTAGGAATGAGATATGTAATAATATATCAAGGCAAGCTTTTGTACTTTGCTCTTGTCTTTCACTGTCTCAGGGTGCTTCGTCAGTTTTCGTTATGTATAGAGCAACCTAGTGTATTCCATCTCTAAAAGCGAAGCCTCAACATTGTGATGGATTTTCTCATCGATATTATAGAGAAACCGAAGACCCATCAAGTTCACTTCTATGTGTAAGCTCGATGAAATTACTCCACGTCTCACTGTCTTTCCTCTGTCCACCTCTGGCTTCCTCTCTGTGTAATTGTCTGAATGGAAGCCTACACAGAAATACACAGCACATCGTGATATTATTTCTACCTCTATCGGTATTCAGACTACTGATCCTCAGTGATTATCCAAGCACACCATCAGCACATATTGGCCTCTCCGTCCATTCCAGAGAGGCGTCAAAACGGATTCCAACAACTCTCATGAGCACATTCGAGTTTCCGCGTTTATGCAATCTATTTGCGCGGATACACTTGATGCAATCGTCCTTTCTCGCGTGCAAAATATACTTCTAGCCTACTCGTGAATATGGAAGACATGAATGTGTCTGTTACGTTTCTTACACGAGCTATGAAGATGATGGTGAGTGTGGAGATATAAGAAAGGTTGTGTCTTCACGAGTATTTTAAACACACCGTCCCAAGAGAAGCTGCTGCCGTGAGAACTTTCGCGCTCAAATCCCTATCGTGCATTATGCACGTGATGCTTACAATATGTACATAAGGATAAGTTATACAGTTTCATCTTTTTGCTACTGCCTGCTTCCGCTTTAGATCTTTATATCGGTTACTAATAGAGCACGGAGAAAATAAATTTGGAAGGCATGCAACGTTTTGCTGAGGAAATTTTCTTGGTCATTATTTTAAATGTGCTTGGTATTTATAGTAAACGGTGTATTACCTTTATGGTGGGATAGTCGAGTGATAAAATCTATTAACCATAAGAACTATCAATTGGGCTTGTAGTGATGATGAAATTTTGATCATTTAAACCATCATTACCAAATTATTTATGGTTTATAATCAAATACGAAAGAAAAATCATCGTTAGAAAATTTCATATTTTTAAATTTAAAAAATCAGATAGCTTCTATCAAATTATTATTATAAATTATTATAATGAGCTCAAAGGTATCAGGAAATAAGAATCCATTTTCTATTAATCCTATAAAAAATTTAATATCTTCAATCATTCTTCACAACCAAAGGAGAATTTAGAACGTTCGTTAATTAAATAGCCAATGTACAAGTAGAATTTTCAATCATGTTGAGAATTTGTACTCATACTATTTTTAAGCATCGCAAAGTATTTTCTCAGACCATGGAGTAAAGGGTCTGATCCAAAGTTGGTATTTCCGAAACAAGCTGAACAGTTAGGATGTTGTTGTTTGTACTCAAAGTACACACAATATGTCTCAAAGTAGTAGCAGATCATGCAGTTACCAACCTAGTACTATAAGTATCCAATTCGCGACCACGTCCCCTTCAGCAATACTTTGCTTCCATTCTGATATTAATTACCATGATTGAATGCTGGTAGTTAGACTAATTTAATCATTATAAATTATTGTAATATATTATTTAGTGACGGTATGTCTGCTTGACAGATCCGGTAGCTGTATGCCAGTAGGGATATTTATATTTAAATGAATGAGTGACTGATGCTTAGAACAGAAATAGTCATTATTCACAGTCAGGATTAGAAATATTCAATAACAACACCAAATAATTCTCATAAAATGATTCTTTTTAAATTATTTGTTGCTGTTATTGTTGAACAATAAATAGTTGAAATAATTTAAAGTCAAATACCTTTTCTCTTATAATAATAAATCTCTTGACATTCACTATTTTATCATCAGGTGATTATTTTTAACAATCGTTGCATTAATGCCCATTTAAATGGTACTGAGTACAAGGACAAAGAAATATTGGTTGTTTTGTTATTCCAATTTAGAGAATAATAGGGTAAGTATCCGTACTTTACCCAATAGTTTGATCTTCTTGGTACTACCAGTTTCTTTTCTCCATCTCTATCTCATCTATTGGCTGCTAATGTAAGTGTTCTCTCAGAGTCCAGTCGTCGAATGGTCTGTGAAATCGACAGTAATCCCTCGCTGGTCTCCACAAGATAAGATTCAAAGCTGATGGCCATTGTCTTTATAGAACTCTTTGAGTTTGTTCGATAAAAGCTTGGATTTAAACTTATAATTCGCGTACGAGATTTCCAAGTTTTATTAACATTGGGCATTACTTTTTCTTCCAACATTTTTCTCTCAATTCTTCCTCCATTAATTAGAGCGTTTCAGTGATGTACTTTGAAAGTAATGACTAAAATAATAGATCAATTGAGTTATAATAAAAAAAGTTATAAAAATTCTTTTTAAGGATAAAATATTGCAGTTGTATTTAAAGCCTTTTTTACTGTTTTTTACATAATTATTTTATTTATTTATTATCCTTCTAAATGTTTAGAAAATATTAGGTATATTTATTTCTTTATAAAGATGATTCTTGGCTAAAGTTATATTTCTAAAATAAATTCAATCATTTATTTGATTTAAGATTAAATATTAATTAAAGTAACTCTATTATTCATCAATTTAGAGAATTGATATTTTAAGTAATTGAATTTTAAAATAATCATTGACAAAATTAAACAGTTTAGAATAAATTCATTTGAGAGTATAATAGACATCTCAATAGACGTTGAAAAAAATTTGCAAAGATTATAAAAAAAATTGTATCAAATAGAAGATAGAAAAAAATGTGTTTATTGATCAACCATTTTGGAATAAAATCATCAAAATATTGTTATACCGAAAATTCTTTGTAAGTGAATTTCGTGTAAAGACTAAGTTTAAAATTGATTGAATACTGTAGAGTGGAAAATCAGCATAAATCATAAAGGTGAATGCTCAGTGAATTTTTTTTTTTTCTAAATAGTTAATAAAATAACGTGACATTAGTCGTGTTGATAATTTATTTTAATAATACTATTTGAACATGATGCTCGTGTCACAAAGCATCAAAACCATCGTAAAAACTTGGTATAGGTTGAATGAGATTCTGAACATCTTTTCCGACATGTTTATGTTCACGAATGACGAGAGACAGGTAAAAATATCTCCTTCATATCGTTGAAAGGTTGTATGTATATCTCGTTGATGGCTAGACGAGTATAAGCACATCGATTTTACCGATGAACACTGGTCATACACTCATAAAAGCTTGCACACGCGCATGAAATATCCTCAGGAAACGACGAGGCAGTTTCTAGATGTCTTCAGAGAGTTTCTATTCCGTTTCTAGTACGACATTTCTCGTAAACCCATGAGATACGACCCCAGAGTGACGCTCTATATATCTGCGCTACCCAACAACCTCCTCTATCTAGAAAATGATGGTACTGTTCCCATTGGTACATCCCGGAAGACATTACTTTCCAAGAAATGCTACTAATAATCATCAAAATGTAAAAAAGACTACTTGTAATAATACCTAAAATCATCAATGAAAGAAAAAAAGAACTTTAGTAGAAAATTTCCAGTTCTGAATTTAAAAGTCGATTGGGTTTCTGCTATAAAATTTCACTCTAAATTCTTCAATAACTAGCGGAAATTGTTTGTGTAACATAATCCTGGTTTTTACGCAGTAATGAAGATCAGAAACTCTAGCTAAAATTGTTGGAATGAATGAAGAAGTCAAGCTTTGTTTGATCTTAATTAATTTCAGCAAATATTAGATTAGTCTTAATTTTTTTTTATCACTATGAAAGAAGTATTCTATTCATAAAATTATTTTTTGTAATTACGTGATATTGATATAAGAACAGAGTTAAAAAATTAATTAGAACATTGGGTGATGGTGGAAAAAAATGTCCTAATTTTAGGTCGTTTGTGAATAGTGGAGTAAAGAGAATGATTATGGTAACATGAGTATTTAATGTAATGCTTCAAAGTAATAGAGTCGTAATGTTAACGTTTTATCATCTTTTTCTTTTTTTTTAAACTTTATACTTATAGAAATTCTAATCTAAAGAGAATTTAAGTAAAGAGATAATACATGATGGTTGTTAACAGTTAGGATAATTGTATTGATTTCTCTGAATGTTATAATTTAATTTAAATTATTTTCTATTTTATTGCAGAATATTGCTATCAAAAATGAAATTATTCTAGATCTAAAAATATGATTTTGTGAATGTAGAGTCACCAATATTATCCGAACGAAATTTTCAACATTATTTTCAAGGATTAGAAATTAGAATGATTGAATTTGAATGAATAGAGAAGCATATGATCATGTGATCAGCTCAAGAGTATATGAAAAATTCAATACAAGTCCTGAAAATAACTCATATGGACTGGTTAGAAGCTTATCAATGCCTTGATTTTATTTTCACCCTATAGGGTAGACCATTAAGTTGGTAGATCGAATCGGACTAGCTCGCGAGCGAAGAAAGAAAACAAAGAGAAGCACTTTAATAAATGGAAAAATTTGCAATAACCGTGGATAAAAATAAAATAAATTACGATGTCGATGTATTTCGAGTGGAATGCGATGGAACGAAAATCGACACGATCTCGCACGCTGACTAGCATTTGAAAAATGTAGAGGAGGGTCGCCGACCCGGACTGACCCGGCTCTACGTAGTTCTCGACCTTATCCTCCTCCGCTCATTTCGCGCCTCTTCTTTTCTCTTGCTCCATCTACCGCGTGAAACTGCGGCCAAGTTATCACAGGTTACTCTCCTGCATCACCTTCTATATGGTCTCTCAGCCTTACTCATTGCTCCTTTCCTCATATATGCGGCTTCTCTCTAACGTGCTACCGTAATCTTGTGCCGATATAAATTCTGAGATCCTCAGGGCATTAATCTACCGGGGATTGGCGACTCGCGGACGTGCGTCCTTATCCGAGCTCTCACTGTTGGATGTGTGTGTGTGTGTTTCTATCCTCCAGGCCTAACTCCACTACAATGTTTCACCAGCCAACCTGTTTCGTGTAGGATTAATGGAATCACTAACATTATCCCGGAATTTCGAAAAATCTCATGTCCTCCTGTTCGCTCATTCAACCGCGTCCCACATTTTCCTGTTCATGCATCAATTCAATTGCTCTTCGTGTATGTTGTTTGCTGAAAATTTTACTTGCCAGTTGAACAATTGTCATGTAGGTAGATTATCTTAATTAATTATTTCTAAATAATATTTTATCTATGAAGATTCTTTTTTTTTTACTGTTTTTTGTTTAGTAAATTACCCAGGAATTTGAATAATAATTAAGAGAATATTTTCGAATTGATTGTATTGATTTCTAGATGTCAATGTAAATTAAAATATTTTTCAATGAAATGTATGGAATATTTAAAATTAGGATACATTAAATATATTTAGTGGAAAAAACTATAAATCAGCTGATATGAGTAACTGTTAAATTCCATTTGTTTCTGATTGAATAAAAACATACAAATAATTCATTGATGATAAACCATATTAATTAGTAATAAAATTTATTTATTGCAAATAGTTTTCATGAATAGAAAAATTTACTGCATTTATAGAATTTTCTCTATATGTGCAGACACTCATTTAATCTCCAACACTTTATTTCTCCATCATTGCAATCTTACGCCTCTTTAGGTTCACGTGACACTAGTGACTCATATCATCGAACTGAGGTTGCGTCACATCTATCTCGCGACACCCAATGCATATAATGTAACATAGCTTTCGAGATTTTTATACACCCTGTCAACATGTCAATAACTTGTAAGTATTATTTTTTTTTCTTCATTATCACAGAAATTTAGATTAAATGTAAATTCACCGAAACTTATTGGTTGGATATGAAAACTTTTATATCATTCAACCAACAAATGTTTGATGGAAATTTCACTGAAATTTTTTTTTCGAAATTCCATACGCTTAGATTCACTTATTAATAAATGTATACAGGTAACTGGACAGAGGAATCGGGCAAAAAAAGCTGTTCATTCGATCAAACGGATTTTGCTTTTACAGAAATCATGGCAAAATGTAAAAAAATTTTTTTTTTCTACTGACCGAAAGCATTATTTGAAGTTGAGTGGAAATATATTCATTTCAGAGAAATAATTGTCAATGATAAATAAACACTTTTTCTTTTAATCAATAATATTTTAATTAAAAATGATGAATTTTGTAAAAATATTTTTATATGAAAATTATTTCAATATTCAAATGAGTTGAAAATTCTCTTTCAGAAAATAAAATCTGTGATAATGAATATAGAGAAAAGTTTTGATTATTAAAAAATTATTTAATTGATTAAAAAAAATTTTTTCATTGTGTAATTTAATACAACTCTTGTAGCTTTCAGAACTTATCTCTTTTATCTTCAAATATTCCTCTATAAATAGAAAATATTCTACACTAATGTTTGCATTAATTATTTATGAATTATTGATTTGATGCAAAAACTCTTACGTCAGTAAAAGCTATTCAATTTAATATAATTCTTTCAAACTTTGAAAATGAAAAAAAAAAGTTTCAAAGTTAAAAAAAAATGTCTAGTCAAGATAAGTAATAATTAATAATTGAAAATATTCAACGATTCTTAATTTAAAATTAATGAGTATTTATTTTAAGCAAAAGAAGTTTGTAATTATTTTTACATCATATATTTTTTTTGGTAAACTAGGGATGATTTATTGCTTGTAAAATAGAATAAACATTAAGGATAAGCATTAATAATAATTGTGTGAAAAATAAGAGATAAAATGTAGTTGTATATCGATGCATTGGTAATAGAAATTTTTTAAGATTGCAATAACTCGTTTATTCTGCATACGAAATTTCGAAAAATAATTTTCTTTTATTTTTGATTGTTTTATATATACAGCGTACGACCCTACATTGTGGTAGGAACTCGTTTACCACTTCGTGTACTCGTTTGCAAGGAGAAATACACGACGAAAGACACGCGATACAATTTGTTGAATCCAGTATAAGTACACGCGTCTCGTTAGCGCCGTCTTCCTTATTCGTTTTCTTAAAGCGAAATAAAGATTAAGAGTAAGAAATAAGTGATGAGTTTTTAAGCATTATTACAGTAACTATACGAGTGGGTGTGGTTTTAATGTACAGTCGCATCTACTTCGACGAGTGTACGGAGTGAAAAAAAAAGTAAAAAGAGAGAAATGATGACCTTTCAGTCTATGAGACTTCACTTCAGTCTTATTCTCTTTCGCTTTTTATTCGTTTCACTGCACAAGTAGTGACTTCTATACAATCTCATGCCTCGGAAGATGCTCTTGCTGGTGAAAGTTGCACTGCGTAGAGCTTCTATTATCTCCAGTTCTAGATTTTCTCATTCCAAACGGACTATATCAACTAGTGTATTGGTACCTTCCCATTTCTTCTATTCCTTCGATGAAGATTTTTCAAGACTTTTGTTGAGCTTGAATCATCGAGTTTTGTACTTTATATTTTTTTTTGTCATCTCTTTTTTCTCTCGTAACCTTCGATCATTCTCTTTGGCTTTATCGGTTTTCTTCCTCCCCATCTCTTTCTCTATCTTTTAGTGAGCATTAAATCTATTCTGAAACATTCACGTTAAAGTTTTACGTAGTAGCATCTTTGAAAAAAATCGACAGAAAAAAAGTTTCAAAAGATTATAAAAACTTTGTTGGAAAATAAAGCTAACTTTGGCATTACTTTAAAGTTAATTTTTTATCGGCTCAATATTATAAAGTAAAACTATTGACAAGACCCCCTTTCATAAATTTAACATTTTTTTTCTTCGTATAAAAATACATAAAATTATTTAATTATTATCTATCGATAAATAACTTTAGAAATTTTATATACATTCATCAATTTAATTTATTATGACCTTTGCATTAAAAATATATTTTTTAATAATATTTGTTGTAAATTATTACATAAAAAAAATTACTCACATCGATATTTTCTTTTTTCACTTGAGACAAACTCTGATAATTTTTTAAATTAAATCATTGATTTTTATACTCATTAATTAGTTTCATTGCTATGCGAAAAGTTAAATGAATTTTTTCTGCAGACAATGAAAACTTTAAAATCACTTCAAACTGATTTTCTACTTCCTCTATTGTCTTAAAATGGAATTTTTATCCACTCCACTGAAACACTGTAATTAAATGACATAATTAATAAGTTCAAATCTATTTTCTCTAAACTGATAACACAAAAACAAAAAAAAAATAAATTACATCAATTCTACTTAATACAAACAGTTGAATGCACCATTAAAATAGCAAAGAACTTGAAGAATTTTCCTCAACACTGTCTGTTGCAGCAAAAAAAAAAAAAAACAAAAAAAAGATAATTGAAAATAATAAAATCAATAATACTAGGAAAACTTTCAAAAACAATAAAAATAACTTTAAAATAATTTCCAAGTTGATTGTCTATTACTTAGTATAACAGTGAAGACTACGACCATCGACAAGCAGAACATAAATTCAATATGTTATCGAGTGAAAAAAGGCAACAAAAAAAAGAAATGTAATTAAGTCTGTTGCAAAAGTAAAGTTGAATAATGATTGTTATAAGTTATGACTCGTAAGTTATGACATTAGTTTATCTATATAACATAGTCAAATGTATTGATTCAAATATATGTACAACAGATACAAACTGTATATACATCAGTCAATTCTATTACTAAAACTTCAACACATTCACGCATTACGTCGCTAACGAGGTACTCGAGTTGTGCTGTTCTCAACACCTTGATCGTCGATATTTTCACGAAGCTGCCAAAGGAAAGAGAGTTGGGTGTAGAGTCTCACATGGCAGTGCACTTTACTTTCCTACCTTCGATGCACAGATGCAGCAAAGTGAATGTATGCACATACATATAAATATTCTTGCACTTTGTCGTCGCTTTTCTTTCAACAATGTTGTAAGACTAATGGATACGCGGGGGTCTGGAAGCGTGTTGTGTTGTACGACAGAGGCACGTCCTCAGCTATCGGTGCGAACCTTCAACAAGAGTCCCACGACCTCTTAAAATAAAAAGAAAAAAGCTCGGCAAAGAAGAAAGAAAAAGTGCTACTAGACAGTTATTTTGTTTATTATTTTCTTGCTGTTAAAGTATGACGACGAGGGTCTATATAAGTCTATTAAATGTAGTAATACTGCATTTTACACTTGAGAGACTATACTATTTATGAATGTAAGTAACTTAACAATAATTCATGCTTGTAATACACAACTTTTATTTAACATAATTTTGCTAGGACTTACATTCAATTAAATAATCCATTCATTAGAAACTCACTGATTAGTCATGAAAGTTTTTTTTTACTACTGGAAACTTTTAGTATTTATCGTGAATTCATTTACCTTATTTTTGTTACGTGATACAAATTTATTTAATTTGTTACACCCATATTTCTCAATGGAAATAATCATTTATTTTCTGTAGAGTTTTAGTTACACATATTTTTTCTCTCACAAATTACATGAAAAAGTGTTTGGTATTTTTTCTGATTGTTAATTAAATGAAATTATTATTTTTTTTTATAATACATATAATGAAACTATTTAAAGTAATGAATTATTTAAGTATTTATTAATCTGAGAAGATTCGTAGTATTAAAGTAACCGCCACCATTTAATGTCAGTTTATATCTTAAGTAAATCTTGACATTTTCAAATAAATGATAAACTAAATTTTAATGAGATTTTTTATCTATATTTGAACAATAGCTTTTGGAAGACCAATAATTGGAAAATATAAGTATCCTAAAGAAATGAAAAAAAATTTTTCTCATTAAAGTGATGCATGAAGAGTCATTGTTATCATTATTTAGAAGCTAAGATTGAAACATAATAAAATAATACTCGATTGATTGGCTCTTTAGAAATAGATTTTTCAAATAATAAGATAAAATAAAGCTGTCGACTAAATGTTGTTTGATGTAGTAATACACTGTTTCCACCCGAAAGAATGATCATATTTATTTATGCAAGTGGGATTGAAATGAAATTCAGAGACACAGAACTTCCATTCAGGTTAATATTAGTAAAATGATTCAACCAGAAGAGTGACTTTAAATCTCTAATCTATAGAGAATAAATGTTAAGACTCTTGACTGATCTTTCTAATCGGACAGAAAAATAAAAGGAAAAAGAAAGTCTGTGGGGACTGGTTTCATATTACATGGAAGTCTGGACCAATGGCCAATGACTGGTGGACGATTAATACGATGTGATCGCGTTTGAAAGATTGTTGAGGATGATGATGGATTTTCGGAGGGTAAATCCAACCACTTGCTCTCTCCTTCTATCTCGAGTCGTATCTCTGTCTATCGTTTTCAGTGCCGCATCTGCCCTCTCTCCGGAAGGAACCTATCCAGTAATTATATTGCATAAGCGAGAGTATTTGATGAAAGGTTCAAAGCCCATCCGGGACTTACGAGAGGAGATAACTTGGGGAGATACCAAGAGATCAAATTAATTACACGGGGAGGAGATTCGATTGCTCTTAGTGGATTGCCACGAGGGTGGACAAGGACCACAGCCGACCAATAGAGATTCAGTTTAGAGAATCTCCTCATCTCTTTCATGTATGTCTATATAATATCACCACACATTCTTCATTCTTTGAGTATCATTTACTTTATTTTTGTGCACACCTTTTACTCAAATTTTATTAGTTTTATTCTCTCTTTTTCTTTGAAGAAAACGAATAATCATCGACTCAAACGGGTATCGCGGAATGTCGCGAAAGTGAAACAGGATGGTCTGCAAGTGTGGGCGTGCAGTATTTAAATTTGGGAGTGTTTGGTATGTAGAGAAGGAAATACATCCTGTTTATACGATAGAAGGCCCACGACGACCCTCCGCGACGCGCCAGGAGTCGTGCGCTCAATCCTGACGACCCCCATCACGCGATGGCTGCGGGACTGAGGGAGTGCTTTGGGTTAGGTCTTAGGTTACATTCGTGGAGCTCGATCCTTAAGGTCTGTCACGCGAGTGAGAGAGATCATTTTCTCCTCTTCTATCTTCCGCTTGCAACCAAGAGTATATACCTCTATATACATATACTTCTCATGTCTTTCAGTTCCGGGTGCGGGCTCGTCTTCTTTTCCCATTTCCAACCCTTACCATTACTCCTCAATGCTTTTGTCGCCTTACAAGAGCTCAACTGAATGTGTTTACGTCAAAGAAATAATTCTGTGATAAAAAGAGATAACAAAATATTTTAGCTTGAGTAAATAAAGTTCTGTTCATTGAACTTTTAAAGTTAAAACAGAAAAGTGATTAGATTACTCATGAAAAATCACTTTTTCAATGTTTTCTTTTCCTCAAGTTGTAAAAAATTGATTTTTTAAATAAGTTAAAATAATAAAGTTATGTTTACTTATTAAAGATTCATTTTGACATAAATATCAGATAAAAATTTTTAAATAAATAAATTAATTTTATTTTTATTAAAAAAAAAATTCAATTTAAAAAATCTCGACATCATATTAATAGAATTTCTACTTGTCAAAGGATGACATGATTAGTTTCTCAAATTCTTCAAAGAAAAAAAAAACATTCAATTTCTGTCAAATATATTTTTAATAATTTTTTATAACAATACTAATATGTTTTACTGTGGGAAAATTAATTGAATTCTGTGATCGTGAAAGTACTTTCATATTTTCCTATTACTTCTTTCTTTCATTCTCTTTTCCAACTGAAACATTTATTTGACACAGCTGCGAATAAATGTAGCACACTTTGTATTCTACATTCATGTGACAAAATAAATGCCGAGAAAACAAAGTGAATAAATAAATGACTCATATATTGGCGTGTTTTGTTTTTCGATATAAAAACACGTATTTGAGAGTGTATAATATTTATACATACCTTTCATGCAAACATACACTCTCATGAATAGCGATATATTTCTCGAATGTGAGTGAATCGATCAGAAAATTTGTCCTGAGGGTTAGATGTGATATCCATTGATGATTAGAACCTCGTTGATACTGAGAAAACACTTTCCAACCGATTCTTTAGCTACGTAATATTCTCAAATAGTTTTTTTTCAACCTTTATACGAGCAATATAACAGACGATCGAACACTGCCCGAAGAAAAGGAGCATATATCCATAATGTTATACACTGGACGTCTAGAGAGGTAACGGTTGAGTCGGTACAATATTTCTACTGAAAATGGGCCATCTGCACACGGTTTATATTGCAAAAGATGATGGAGAATCTATTGGAATCTGTAAAGACTTCAAACTCGACTCAGTTTTTTCAGTTGTTGGCTTTTTTCCCACTTAGTTTATTATCATCTCTCTACTAAATAAATATCTCCAACTTGATTTTGCTCTTCTTTACTTATCAACTTTTCAAGAAAATAATAACAATATTAAATTTAATAACAGACTCCAGTATCTACTCTGGACTCATTGTTTAATCAATTTAAATCGTTTTTTTTTCTATAACAGTAAAAATTTAATTCTCTCTAACAGACATTTTTTCATTCATATTTAATTTTTTTAAATAAAAATCTTGCTTTCTCTTATTATGAGAACTATTTTTATTTTGATGCAATTATTGATTTTTAATCTGAAAAGAAATAAAGTTTTTAGAAATCATTATAAAATTATGTAAAATTTATCCATTAAAAAAAATTTATTTTCACGTAGATTACATATAATCTCCGATTCGAAAAGAGCCCAATTTTTTTTTTATCGCCACACATTTTTATAGCTAACATTAATCACGACTTTTGATTGGTTATTTTCAATATTGAAAATCTCACAAATTTTTGCAGATTTTACGAAACGAGGAGAAAAATATATGATTCTTTGAAAAATGACTATTAACATTATTCATATTCTTCTGATCATTTTGACTTTCTTAGTATTTCAAATAATTAGTATATCTCTAATCAACCATAACAATTAAATAACTATTTTATTTTTTTCCTACTTCCGTTGAAGGATAATTTCTTCAGTTTATTCATAAATGATAAACAATTCTTTCTATAACTGTCATTTTATTTTCGATTGCTATTCAGATGAAAGTTTAGCTATTCCTTGCTCAGTTCGGTAGTATAATAGTGATGAGTAGCCCAAAGTACTGCTCGAGATCTTGAGTGGAATGAAACTGGGGCTAAGAAGGGATAAAATAAAATTAAGTCGTACCTGCTGATAGACTATGGGCTACACACGGCGCCAACGGGAATCAAGCTACGAAAAAAAAGCGAATTGAATGGAAGACAGTACAACGAAAGGCAAGAGAAATGGTTTTAGCCTGGGGACAAATTCCACAATACCATCGACGACAGCGATGCACTAAATTGCAATAAAGTCGTTGAGAAATATTTGCTGAGAGAAAGTCATGATTTTATTTTATCTCTTACTCCATATAAACATCAGTAAATTACGAAAAAATCACCCAAAGATTGGGGAAAAATTTTAATGAGTATTATTACCTTCAAGTACACATGACATGTTTATTTTAATTGTTCCAATTTCTGCTTCTTGTTGATTTTTTTATCTTCAATAGTATCAGGTTACAGTCATTATTTTATGATTGATTGTAATCACTTTAAAAAAAAAAAAAGATTTATTTGTTAGAAGAGTGTCATCGAATTGATTAGCATGAAGGGAATAAGAACATGATCTCCAAAATAATCTCGAAGATTTTTTTCTACATCCTTATACATATAGAAAGATTTAAAATATGTTGCTCAATTACGGTAATAGGTCCTTTATAGTATCTTGTCTCATTTATTTGAGAAAATTTCTTTCGACTTGAGAATACTTTTAAATATTTTAAGTTATAAATCAATTTTAATAATAATTTTTTTTCTTAAATTATTTATGGCAATTTTTATCTTTTTTTAAAATTCATATCAATATAACGACTACTTTGATTTTATTACAACTTTTTCTACGTGAATGAATTCATGAACATTTATTTGAAAAAAAAAATTTTTTTTAACATTCTTATCATTTGTAGTATCATAAAAAAATATTCGTAAAATTAGACTTTCTTAATTTTTTTGCCAAGTTAAGGCTATCAATGAGTCAGTTAACTTTAAAATTCATCTAAATGAGTCTCAAATCCAAATAAAATAAAAATATTGAGTTAAAGTAAAATTGAATGTGAAGCTTCAAATTTATCCCGTTTTATTTCAATTTTACAGCTTTCAAAAGATTAATAAAACTTTTGAAAAAAGATTATATATGAACTCATAGCAAATTAATGAACTCTTTAATCCCATTACAAGTTTGGAAAGTAGTTAGAATAATTTTGACCACGCTTTTATCTCCTAATCGAGAATTTCAAGAGTCTATAGACACATCCATCCCAAAACATATAATCTCATTTAGTCTGTGAGATTGAATTATTGAATAATTCATTTACCATATTCGTATATACATATAATATCCAGACACACATATAGACATATTTAACAAGAGTATTTATCGCTCGATCGATGATCACAACGGACAGAGGCGATATTCGTGATCCAGGTCGGCACGACTTTGCACGGACCGTCGAGTGTGAGGAATGTCCAAACATCCGTAACTCGATACACGTGTCTACCTGAAGCCTGCAAGTATTATAATATATGAGCTAAAAAATTAAATCGATCTACGTCAAGTGTCTGGGAATTTATCACATCATTAATGACTTTTAATATCATACCTATACGTCCAATATAATGTATTCTCAATATAATATTAATTCAGATTCCATTCAAAGATAATATGAAAATTCAGCAAGATAATATAAACGATGGATACATAATATATGCAAGTATTTACTGACCTACGACGGCTTGAGTTGTCGATGAAGTTGGCGTCAGAAAGGGCGCCATGGATATCGATCCGACTATTACGTTGGCGGCCATACAGAAAAGACTCATATTTTTCTGATAAACTTACGCCATACTCCTTCTGGACGATTTCTCCACCAAGACTAGTTACACCCTTACATAGATTATAATAAATCCCTCGACGTACTTTTTCGTTAAAAGTGATCCTGCATACATAGCTGATTTGAATCCTAAAAACGTCCACTCCTGCAAACATGAATTTGTTCAGACTGCATCAGCATCAGCTCAAATGGTAATCCATGAAGAGAGTTTGCATTTAAACGTCACTAACACCAGCTTTATGTGAATACTTATCCAACTCTCATGTTTTATCTGTGTAACTATCATGTAGGTTTTTGGGTGGTAACTCCTCATCATTATCACCATCCAACTTCCAAAAACGTTTCGACCCTTGTCGTTAAGTTGGTGCTCTCAACAGAACCCTCGATCTCATTTCTCTCGAGAATAAACAAATCCCCGAAGCGTACAGGGACTTCTTTTTCACCACCACCACCATAACCTTTTTGAATTGAGTATCCCGTCGTGATTCTTTTGTCAGATGAATCTAGACTCGATGGTGGAATTTTACAATGGCATTTCATTCGATTTCAAGTTGAATTTATATAAGAGTGTTTTTCTTTCTAACAGTTTCTCTAGTAATTCTCTGATTTATGTCAATTGTTGACATCATTATTTCGTTCATTTCAAACTAATTGATAAATTAAACTTTTTTTAGTTATTTATTGAAGGTAGTAAAAGATGTGTATAAGACTGTTGGTGCTTTTGGCAATAAGAAAGTTATGTATCTTTTTAAAATTCTTCTGTAGGAATGAACTCAGAAATCAGTCGATAACCTGACATTTTTCAGCGACCCAATTTTTGTCGAGCACGCGATTTGCTTTCCAAGTGGCTTCATTCAAGAGATTAAACTCTTGAAAAAACAAAAATATTGGAAGACAGTTTATTAACGTATCGAGTTGGATGAGCTAGTGGGATACATTATGTACGATCGTAGAGGTTTTTACCACTTTCTACATTATTTTTCAAGTAGCTAGTACTTTCATTAAAAGCTCTTAAATTTTTTTATCAAAAAAAAAAAAGACAGTAATTGAAAGTATGTCCCATCTGTGGAAATGAAAGTTTAAATAAATAATTAGTTATGATAAATAAATTAAAATCATTGAAAAAACGACATAATACAGAGGAAAATATTGATTTAATTTCATTCATAACCTCCGATATATATTAGTTCTGTATTAATAGTTGAGAATAAACATTCGCTTATTACATATAGATTACATCAGTGAAAATAGAAAATATAATTTCATGTAAAACATAGTTTATTATAATTGCAATGTAATATTAATCTTTTATCCATCATTAATTTTATTATAGTAATAGAAAGATAAATATAAATAATAACTTTTCCATTAAAAGAAATTAATTTTAAAAATATCATGTTAAAAAATGATAACAAAGCAAATAATTAATTGAAATACTGAGCATAGCAATAGGTGCTATGTAAAAAAATAAAAAAGTGTAGGTCTTGTTACGAAAAATATAAAGATGTTTTACATAACGAACGTATCGCATAAATTAATTCAACTCGTCTATCTAAAGTCAAAAGAATGTGGGTTAAGAATCTCGTTGAGTAAACACAGTAAGAAAATCAAATGTGGAATGTCATAAAAATGAAAGCAACGGTTTATCATTTGTATAAAGGGTGAATATAGTATGCAATGCACGACAAGTTGGCAAGGGAGTGAACAGATTGGTCGTTGTTTCCAAGTTAAGCCCCTCAGAGTTCACGACATGAGCAGAAAGAGCCTCGGGTAACTGGTGGATGGGTTGAAGGTATTTAAGGGTAGTAAAATGAGATGAAGAAAAAAGAAAGATTGACCGTGGGGAGAAAATAACAATGGATACATTGCACGCAGGAAATGACTGAAAATGTTGGTTTGTTCTCAAACTAGTGTGGGTTGAAGTCGATATCTTGGTGGCCACGAGTTGAACCTAGAAAGTCATAATGTGCGTAAATTTGAGTGTGGCCTGGTGCAGCAAGTATATTTGTTAGCTCACATTTACACCAACATAATAACAAGCGCCTGCGCGTGTGTAAGTAGATGACGAATATATATATATAGACTTAGCCAATATGGCTGGAGATAAAGACCGAAAGTTGTTGGATGTAACCAGAGTTATTCTCGATGAGATTATTCCCTAGTGAAGGACACTCGAGTAAACTCCATCTATTTATACATTTTACTCTCCGAAACATCCATCTTAAAGCACGAAAATACGCTGGTTGTTGCCTTGGACGCACCCTTGTGCTATTGGATTATGGGGGTTGGAGTAACCAGGGTGAGAGAGGGTCTATATCTCTTCACGCACGCAAAGTATATGTTCCGAGGGGCGGAATAAGCATCCCCAACATGGAGTCGCGCGCAGAGCTCGGCCGGTCTCTCGAGGGCTCGGTGTGCCCCTCGGCAAACCCCGGCCTAACTCGGTATGTTTCTACCCCGCTTTGCACCACCAACTCCTTCCTTTGCTCCCCTGCGAATCAATAGTGCGTACCTCGCCGCGGCGCCGCGCTACAGCCTAGAATCCACCGTCTACTCCCGATCACGTCCGAATACCACCGATTCCAGTCTCTCCCTCTCTCTCCTCCAGTTCTCCTGGCTTCTCTATATTTCCTGGACTTTTCACCTACACTAGTTCCCTGGCTGGAGAAGAGTCGACGCTTCTTCCACACACGACTCTCGCGATTGACGAACTCGAACAAGTCTTATACTTTACCCGAACTCTTTGCACTGCATTCTCTCGTCAACGATAATGCTAGTCAGTAGCAGAATAAATTCTTCGGGAAATTTTATTCTTCTCTTTTTTTCCCGTCGTTTCTATATACTTGGAGCAAGAAATCCGAGGTAGATTTTAAAATCTGCTCTTTTTCTACTTCGCTTTTTTTGGAGGATATTTTTAAATATAATAGAGACTGTTAGCAGTGGATTTTTATTATTATAAATACGACGTTCACAAAGAGAATTTTATAATTTCGATAAAAAACTACATTTTATTTTTACACTATTGTTTTTAATTTAATTTCATTGCCAAAGAGAAGATTACTTTTTTGTTTAATATAACTAGTGTGTCTGAATGTTATTCATGTATATGTGTGAGGTGGCGTTGGAGCGACTGTTCTAATTTTCGCTGTCAATCAATTTATTGTTATCACATAAGTGATAGGAAGGCTATCAAATACGTCACAAAAAAAATTAAAAACAAAAAAATAGAGCGATAGAATTTTTATTATAATCGAATTCTCGACAACCAATTGCTTTTGTATGTTTTGTAAAAATTTTAATTTTCAGTATTATAAATACATCTATGAAAGTATCTGTTTTAAACATTTTTTTAGGCACTACAATTTTGTTATCTCCAGCAAAGGACTAAAAAACATCAAACAGAATGTAATTATCGAGAATGACCTTCCATTTTTCTCGTCAAAAGATCTTGAAGAACAGAAATTAAAAAAATTATACATTTTATAAGCATATTAACAAATGAATGAATAAAAGACTTTTGTTTTTATTACTTGTCGAATATTTAATAAATTTTTAATTTATTCAAACAGCATACCAAAATGATGATAGATAATATGAATACTGACAAAATATTTACCACCAACATCAATAAAATGTCCTTAGAGAGAACCGAAAACAAACATATCTGTTAGGTAACCAAGGCTATAGTTAGTACAGTTACTGTCGATGTAATTTTAACAGCTAAATTTATTGCAAGCATTTTTTTCTAAAACGAAGCGTCCCTTCTAAAAGCATTAATCCATTCAGTATCTATAGAATCAAACTGTACGGCATGCAAAAATGCACTTAGCGTAGAGCGTTTAGAAACATAGTGAAAACTAGACGAGTATGACAGATTGAATGCTCTTCGATCAACGCCAAAAAAGTGACGACACCAGTTATCGCCAAAGGCAGTAACATGTTGAATAATAAAATAAAATCCATCGCCTAAATTCAGGGGTGTAGTGTTCTATATAATTACTGTTTGCAGATGAATTTTTTTCCTGCAGATAGAGTAATAATCATTTTAATGATAGCACTCTACTGGCCTTTCAATGCCCTGCGGTCTAATCATCCGACCCCTGAATTGTTTACCCTCATATTAAATTCTCAATAGTATGTTTTCGACGTATTTATGCAGAGTAAATAAGTTTGCAAAATTATCAGAGTCGTTGGGCATTGGCCTAGAGGAAGGAGAAGTAGATAATATCCCAGGGGGATGAGTCATGTATTCTCTGGCCTTACACTCACCCTTGCTCCTCAGTTTAATCGTCTTGTCTTTGTCGTTGCTCCGTCGAGAGTCATTGTTCCATTTTCTGAACAGTGTCTTGGCATTTTGCCCCATCGTTTCCTTTCTCGTGGACCTGTTTACATCGAGGTTTCTCTGAAATTGATTTAGGACAATGTACTTTCAGTGCCACCGGTTGAACTCTGAACTTGAGCATCAGCTGATTGTCAAACGGTGACTATTTGATAGCACAACCACCATCAAATTACACTTTAAATAGCTTAATACATCTTATTCTTACAATGCCAAGTACTTAACGTATAAATAAATACGTTAGGAATTTATTTTATTCTCTCATTCTCGTGTATTATTATTATCTTATCTGAAATCTTCATTATTATCCGTAAGTTCGCGTGCGGCAAACGTCGTCCAAATAAATAAAGTGATGTTAATTTTTTTTTTTTATTTTCGGTTTCCTTCATCTCTGCTTGTGATTGCAAGCACGCGCATACTCTCCTGTATCATTCACGAAACTTTTCTCTTCTCCAGAAGCTGCACAGATCCCTCGGGAGATTATCCTCAGGCGAGTGTTCGTTGGTGAAAAAAAAAGAAACACGAGAAATAAAAATAAAAGTAGTATAGGTATATGTACAATAGTGTTGTGAGAGTGGAAATACAAAACACAAACAGTATAAAAATATATATAAGAGTATGAAAATGACAGGAAAGTGTAGCAAGGGTACTGTGAAGAGGGAATAAAGGAGGCAAAGTAATTTGCGAAACGTCGGCCGCGTCATTCCTTTTCGACGAGCTTTGGCTTCCAATGGAGGGAGACCTTAATTGGCATAGCCCAATCTCTCTTACTTTCTTCCTCCCTCTTTCTTCATTTGTGTTCATCTACTTTCCCTCAAAGATCATCTTCCCCTTTACAAGTAGGCGCGTTTCCTTGACAGCAATGAAGAACTTGCTACATTTTTACAGTTTCCCGGTTTCTCCGTCAATCAATCGAAGTCCTAAAGTAACCATGGGTAGGAATTGCTTCTCTCTCTCTCTCCCTCTCCCTCTCTGTCGTAAGACGTGCGATCAACGCCAAACCATCAAATTTATTCATTCAACCTCATCTACAGACTTGGTATAAAAATTCAATTTTTCCTTTTACCGTCACTTTATCGCTATTTGATGTAAAATAAAATACCTTTTTTGTACATTTTTTGTCTTGAGACAAAAATAAAAGATTTATTAAAGAGTTTTATCGATTATTTATATGTACTGAGAGTAGAGTTTTGTGGGAGTTGATCAGATTTGCTAAGAGGTGAATAACTTCGTATTTAAATACTGTGAAATGAATATTTTTATTAAGTTTTAAATCTTTTTTCCTCTCAAACTCACATTAACGATAAAATATTCCTTTAATTTGAATTTTATTTAAGATTCTTACTCTTTAATTTTTATACAAATTTTAACAAAATTTTTTTTTTCATTACAAAGATTATTTTGTATTTTATTTGAATCTGTATAATCAAATTACAATTCTATCAAAAAATTTTCTTTAATTATTTGTAATTCTAAAATCTCTAAAACAAACGATAAAAAATTTAATTAAAAATTTTTTAATAAACATTTCTATTTAATACACAAGAAATCCGATAAAAAATACTCGAACAAATAAATGCAACATTTCAACTAGCATTTCCTCTTAAAATGATACATTTAGATATCACTGTTTCCAATCAAACTAATCAGTTCTCAATGGCGAAAACATCGCTTTTGGTTTTTTGCATTCACAACATATTTAATCTACAACTCTCGAAAATATTTAATCGAAATTTTATTCATTTAAAATAGATAATTGCGATATTTAGCTATAAAATGATATTATTTTTTATAACAAAATAACATAAAGAAATCCTATTACATCCACTATTATTCACGGATCTAAAAGCACTCGTAATTTTTCTGCATGATGAGTGCAGACATTTCCGCGTCTACAGAGCATTACACATGACGACGATATAATACGTTTTATAATCGACATAATAATTCAATAGTTGAAGGGGAAAATGGCAGTTAAACGATTCGACTGCGGCGAACTGTCCTGAAATAGCTCAAGCCCTCGACAAATCGTCAATCCGTCTGCATTTCCGGGATATTTTGACGCAGGTGCGAAAGATATAATATTACTCGGATGCTTATTGTAAAAATCATTGGTAGTTTTTCGTGTGCTTCAGTTACTCTTTTTCTGTTGTTCAAAGATTTACTGTCGATTGTGTAAAAAAATTGAGAGAAAAAATGGGGGGACATTGAGAACCGTCGATAAATCCATTAAATTCGATTGGTCATTCACGATTCGTTTGAAACACAGATTTACCGTCTCTTTTGGCAATGAAATAAACCCCACAGGCCCAACACCAGATATATTCTATATACCGTTCTATTGGGACAACTCTGGTACCGCTGTTGGGGAGTGACGGAAAATGTTGGCTAAAACCGGTACGGGCACGTGTCTCACTCTTTTATATACATCCTTTCGTGTGTGTTGGTGTAAAAGAACAGTATATACAAGAGAGTGATTGGAGGTTATCCCATTTTCACGAATTCGATAGCAGCAGATTGGAAATGGAGGGATCAACCTGAGAATATAACGAGTCTACTGTATGGTGACCTCATATAAGCGTCCTCTTGAAACCCATTAAATGTTTAAATCTTTTTTTCTACTTTTCCTCTCTTTCTCTCTCTCTCTCTCATTCACTCTTTTCTCTTATTTAGCCGTTCAATGCACGATCAAATTGACGCTTGATTGCGGGGAAATTTTTACAGCTTCCAGAAAGAGCCTTTGTATGTGATTAGAAAAATATTTTGACATTCGTTTAATTATTATTGTTATTTTTATTGCATCATTGTTATTCTATTGATCTAAGGTTTTTTTAATTTTATTTTTAAAATAAGAAAAAGTGAATTAAATAAAAAAGGTGGTGAGAAAAAATTTATATTCATTGAATTATAATTTTTATAATTATAATGGAATATATATCTTCAAGTTTCTTTTATCTTTTTCCATCTTATTTGAAATTAATCTGAGTATTTAAAAAAATGTAATTACAGACTAATGGAAAATGTCCATCATCCGAAAGTTTTCTCTTTTTTTTATTAATAAAAAATTTTGATCTGTGTTTTCATGTGTTTCGTTAGTTTTTTATATACATGTTATTTTTACCAATCTGAAGCAACTTTACCTGATATATAACCACATGTAGACAACAGCAAGAGGTACTCGAGGGGTTGAAAAAAATAGAAAAAAAAAGAAATACAATGAAAGTGAAAGAAATTAACCACGAGAAACAATTTTTCATGGAATTTTTTTCCTCGTAAATTTGTTCGTATTCTCCTCTAACTCTTCGCATTTTCTCTTCGTCGCTTAATTGTTCGTCGGTATAATTACTTATGCTGACGAATCCCCGCGATATGAAAATATTCACTTGCATTTATACCTATCGGAAATAGAGGAAAAGTAAAAGAGAGAGAGAGAGAGAGAGAGAGAGAGAGAGAGAGAGAGAGAGAGAGAGAGAATAAAAGTATACGAGAGTTGTCGATCGAATCAACTGAAATGAGTCTCAAGAGGCAGAAGAACCTTCGTGTTCTCTATCCTTTTTATTTTACTATACGAGTCGACAGGGTGAGTGAACTTTGAGTACAGCCGATGAAGAATCGCGATCTCGTTTTCTCTTGCTTTCCTCTCACGATTCCAATAATCTAAAATAATTCGTCAAACTTCTTTTTCTCCTTTTTCTGCACATTCATGTCACAATAAATCTTACTTTTTACTGAATCAATCGCTTTTATAATGACTATTACACACTACACAATATCATACAGAAGAAAATATCATTTTAATCGTTACTAAAATAAAATAAATAACTCCTGTTCGTTTATTTTATATCACATTTAATATCTCCATTTGCTAAATTAAACACTCAATTGTTTTGTAAACTTAAACTATGTATTCATGTTTATATACATAAACTCTATTTCAATAGTTTCCCAAACATTTGCTGATATCACAACAATAATATTCCAAATAAATTTCTAGTCATAATAGATAAGCTAGAAGAAAAAAAAATCCTAGATCTGTATGGTAGAGAGTGAGAAGCGCACCTGGATACATAAAAAATTCGGAATAATCACTAGAGGAGGGTCAGGGAATTACATGGGATTGGAAGAGTCGTCGACAGGTCCAGAGAAGCGGTATGGGTTAATTCTCTAGAAAAAAAAACCAACGCCAGAAACACGATGCCCAGTGAACGAGAAATGAGGGCGACACTTGGGGATGATATTGAAGCAACCGAGTCGAAGAGAATGAGAGTAAAATAGGATGGAGAAAAGGATAAAAAAAATGAGGGGTATGGATAGAGTAAAGGAGAACAACATCAACCCCTCGTTGGGATGGTGGACGTTAAGCCAGGTTTATAAGCCACGGGTGGGTCGTTGCAAGTCGACCCTTACGTTCAATACGTCCCTTATATCGTCCCAACATTTTTTCCCCATTACTGTTCACTCTCTTACATTCTCTCGCCTCTTTATCGACCTTTAATATCACCACGTAATATGTATTTTTGATCATCCGTGGGTTTGCGATACACTTCAATACACTCGACGCCTCGATTTAGATCTTACTCGTTGTGAAAATAAGAATAATTATTTCTTTGAGAGTTTTTATTTGCATGAAATGAAAAAATTACTAGATGTAAAAAAAACATGGTAACAAGTATTGGAATTGTGGTAAAAATATATACGACATGGTAATAGTTGGAAAAAAATCCTTCTCTTTCATTGCTTTTTTATGTTGCAATATATTAAACGACGGTTGCATATAATTCAATTGAATGGCTAAACATACATGGTTACACATCTCTTGACCTATATGATTGCATTGAAGATTTTTTTTTTTTATTTCATGTATTTACAATACAGGAAGTTTAGTCGTGACAATAAAATTGCTCTATTTATTCATTTATTTATTATGAACGGGTTGTGAATAAAAGTTTTTATTCTTGTGGTTTAGTAGTTTTCAAGAGAAGTTATTGAAGAGAAAGAAGACGCAAAGCTGTTGGGTGAAAAATCAATGGTTGAGTAATGAAAGACATGGTTGAAAATAGGGTAGATTTTGTTATGTAATACGGCAGGTTTCGTTAAGAATGTTTGCATTAAATTGAGATTTTTTTTAAGTTTATTAATCTTTCATCATTATTTTAAAAGGTTTCATGAGTATTTTGAAATTATTCTACAACTAATATTTTATTTAAAATAAAAATAATAATTTTAGAAAATGGATCACACATTTTTTAAAGGATGAAAGAGTAAGTAAATAAATAATAAAAGAATAATTTTGATATTTTAAGCTAAAAAAATGAGCAAAAGGAGTTTACTTTTAGAAATTAAGTGATCCATAATATTGTTCACTCAACCTTACATTTCTTCTTATTTCTTGAGTGAAGAAAACTCTCTCTCAGTAGTTAACGCAGGTATCATATTCTCTATTTTCTAACTTGCAACACCACAAGTCTTTGGCATCGCGCCCGAAATGTTTTCTTTACATCGTTTTCTCAGCAATTTCCTTTCATGGAGGCATTTACTGTCAGAAACATGCTGGTCACATTGGAATTAATTGATTTCTTCTGTCTTTCACCTGAGAATAAATCGTTTCCAGCCTGCCGACGTTTCAGACAATATATATAAAATGTTGATGTAACGTTTCTCGACACGTCAAGCTTAGCAATTTCTAGCGGTTTCGCACGGGATCCGCTGCAAATCCAGCTGGATGCGCGTCTTTCAGATGGCAACGCAGAGAAGCAGAAAATATAAAGGATGTCGTGGTATACCTAGGGCATTTTATTTTTCTCCCTTCCATATTCTTATATATACATATCTTTCAGTGCAATGTATGTACATTGCTGGAATGTATGTACCTACTCGTATAAAAATGTTTTGCATCGACTATAGAAAGAGATTTTTATAAAAAAAAATCCATCGTTTTTTTTTTATTGGATATTTTTAATAAAATATTTCTATTCGATTGAACTTTTGATCCATATTTATATTAGTATGTTGAAGAATTTTATTCATAAATTGTACAAGTTTATTTCATAGTTATGTAAATTTGTGCATTTGTATAATAAGTAGATAAACGTATACGTTAAATACATATTTATGGTTGGCTATTGTTTTACGAAAATTTTAGCTGTAAAGATGCGCGAATAGGAATTGAAGATGGTAAATAGAGAGAAAGAAAAGGAAAGATGAATAGGAGTAACAACAAACTCGAAGGATATCTCATTTGCCGGATGTTGGAGACTGTCGCTTTGTGTTTCTCATTTTTTTCTCCTATCTCAGTCTCTCTTTCGCTTCCTGTTGTAATATCCTATGTAGGAGCAGATCCGCGCGCAAGGAATCGAGCGCCTGCGCGACGTGATAACACAAGTCGATAGGTGATGCAAGTATCACAAGACTATTTCCGTCTTTCAAGTGATAGACTGTCTCTTCGGTCACCGGTGAACTGACAAGGATGCTCCGCCTCTTTTCGTATATACATTCTCTTCCCCTTTTGACATCAACCCAAACGACGCGAAACTCCTAAACCGCCTTAGGCCATCCGGGACCTCGGATCGCTGAATTTCTGGCTCTGAATAAAAATACGAGGGTCAAAGAATTATTCTGAGAATGCGTCTGATGTAAGGTTATTAACCTTCTTTGGATATTTTTTTAATAAAAAAATTTAAGAAATACTATGCTGTACATCTCGTCGACTTGATATTAAGAATTCTCCATATTTTAATGGAGATATTTCACGTATTAATCTTTGAGATTTTTTTTTATGAAAAATTGCAATTGAAATTTTTTAAAATTAATTTTATGTTAATCGAATGTAATAATACCTGTGTCTTTTCATTCTATTTTAAGTGATTAATTTTATTGCATATTTTTTCGCAAATACGGTATGAATGGACTAATTTTTAGAACCCTTTGTTTTTGTAGTAGTTAATAAAAGTGTTTCAGTATTATGTCATCCATTTGATTAAAATTAAAGTTACTTTTAATGTACTTGAATGCATTTGTGCATTAAAATAAAACAATTTCAATTTTGAGATTCACAGTAAACTTACGGGGTTAATTAAATAAAATAAATTAAATATTTTACTTTTAGTGATTTGGACATTTATCGACTTTTCTCACTTAAAAATGTTGTTAATTAAAATATTTTGTTGAATATATGAAATCTTTGGAAAGAGTTGAAATATAGAAACTCAGAAAGCGGTTAAAGGAGCTGGAAAATTTTTCTCAAAGCACTAAAGATTTTTACTGTTATTGGGAATATATTTGATAATATGGCTTTCGTGTTTGTTAACCATAAAAACGTTGTATCATTGAAATCCTTTATAACGAAGCGGTAATGATTTTTTAACGATGTTACTCGAATCCAAGGACTTGCAGGGTACTCATTTAGTCTCTCGTTTATGAACGAGAGGGAGAAAGTATCTAGTTAGTTGCAGTAGAGAACGTGCACCCTGGCACACGCACACATATACATATACATATATACAGGCAACCCTGGTCGTATTGGTTGGTCGCTCATTAAAATTGCAAGACCCAAGAGCACCACACGGTAGCAACGAGAGGGTTGTCTCGTTGGTACCCCTTCTAGAAACTTTGTCGAACACTTCGATATAGTCGAGCGTTTCGCTTCCGTGAACGACTCATTATGCTAATTAATTACTGTCGAGCGCACAACTTTGTATAGGCTAATCATGTGACACAGTCACAGACACATACACTTTTATAAGCCGGTATT
This sequence comes from Chelonus insularis, assembly GCF_013357705.1. Taxonomy (NCBI): domain Eukaryota; kingdom Metazoa; phylum Arthropoda; class Insecta; order Hymenoptera; family Braconidae; genus Chelonus; species Chelonus insularis. The sequence goes on from NW_023276462.1 coordinate 219,554, forward strand.
ATTGAGTATTTCAAACTTTATTCTTTTACCATACATTTTATTTCTAAATTCTAAAAACTCAAACTTTCTCAGATTATTTTTTTTGTTTTACTACTTTACTCGGGAACTATTTTAAAGACATTTTAAATCATTTATTTGATACCGCAATAATTTATGTTGACACCTTGAAATTAATAGTCATCACATATATGAACGATATGAAAGAATAAAAAACAAATGAAACTTTAGAAAAAAAAAAATTTCTTGCTGTATTTTATTCTGAATAATACGAAAGTTCCATATGGAAAAGTCATATGATTCATTGGTTATGTGTCTCACATATACATATATCTATACAACAAAATGATCGATAGCAATTTCGTGAAAATTCCCGGCGAGTCGACGTAGACTTGAAGCCCCTGGTATCATTGAAGATGTGCGAGGATTCTGTGAACGATGTGCAGAGAGAAAAGCTTCGAGAGGCAAGAAGCGGTTTTGAATCGTTCTGAGAAAATTGCACTGTGCTCTAGACGACTTCCGGCAAGTAGCCGATCGTGTCTTACTGCGAGAACGGGGTTGGCTGAGATGTTGGTTCGTCTGAAATTGCATGCCGTCCATTTTGGCTGTTTTCCCAACCCTCTCTTCAACTTTGTATAACTTCACCACAATTTTGGTCGTACCTCACAACCATCCTTTCCCTTTCTCCTCACTTTTAGGAGTTTAGAAGTCTTCACAGCTGTTTTCAACACAATTCGAGGACTTTCTACGTCATATCTTGTGCTCTTAACAGCATGTGGCAACGCGCGATATCAAGAGAAAGAGAGACATTGTGCAAACTCCAGCACGTGCCCATTGCTCATTTATGCGGCTTTTAGTAGCCGACTGAGATTTCCTCCACATTGTTTTATTCTTATCCCTTTGATCTCACTGGATTATTAAATTACTCTATCTTATGTTCACTCTTTTGTGCATCTTTTTTATTGAATTAAAATTTAAATATTCAATATACAAAAGTCAAACAATTCTCTCAGATAAACAATATTTCATAATTAATAAATAAAATGATTAATTAATTTTTTGAAAAGAAAATGTAATATTTATTGAAAAAGAAAAACTTTTTAATTGTCACGTAGCATAATGAGTAATTGACGTTGAACTATTTTCAGTAATTTTTTTTTAAATATACTGTTTTCAATATATAATTAGTGCGTAATTAATACATAGAAATGAATTTTGATTAAAAATTTTGAACAGTTTGTTAATATAAATGTATACAAAATATGAAACGAAAAATATCATAGGTCACAACTGATTTAATTTTTAGTAATAGATGTCTCAAAAATTTTCTAGTTTATATAAATTATTTTTCAGGAATTAAATAAATGCGAGTTTCAAATATTCCATGTACAATTAAAATTTTAAGGATATATATATTTAGTATTTTTATTACAAAAAAATTAAGATATAAAAACAAATAAATAAAAAATAATCAAATCCAGGATTAATTTTGTCTGTAATAAAATTTTAGTTCAAATAAGACTTTTTTACGATATAATAATCTGTTAGCTTACAAAAATTCTCATTACATTGTTCGATAGAGCATAATGAAAATAAACAAATTACGGATGATAGAATTCAGATTAAAAGAGAGCTGATATTTTTGTAAAAAAAAAGTATTCTTTCTTACTGCTCTTCGCATGTTTCTTTTTTTTTTCTTTTTATTTAGCTAGTAAATTGGATATTAAATATTTTTATTTAGATTCATATATTTTCCAACCTTACAGAAGGAAAAATATATAAAAAGTTTTTTAAATGAAACACGGGGAAGTATATAAAACATGATTAAATTCACTTATATCATAGCATGAAACCGTGGAATAATACTACTTATTAAATAAATTTTATAAAATGTTACATAGAGAACAATCTTTCGAGAATTTATGTTGACATGGTGGGTGGGTTAACAACTTTTATGTTCTGATTTATCGACATATGTCTTACATTTCGCCGTATTTTTGTAATTGCATCCGCAATTATAGTCATTTGCAGTAACTCAACTATCGTTGCATTTATTACATAAAATTATTATATTTGTATCTAGGACGAGAATAAATATTTATGATTAATTTTGTTTAATTAAATTAGAGTATTATCTGTAATTACATAATGTACATTAAATAAAAATCTACGAATATTAATTATTATTAATTTAAATACATTTCATACTAGTTATTAACGGCAACTGATAAATAAATTTTTACTGCATAAATAATTTTTATGTATAGCCTTACTGAAAGTTATGCATCTAAATTTGAGCAACAATGAATTAAAATTAGAAGCTAAAAGAAATGGCTAAAAGATACTTCAATTACTTTTCATTGAAGGACAACTGTTGGGAATAAAGTAAGAACATTTCGAGTCAAAATAATTTAATTTAATTATCGGTTTATAACTAATATTAAAAAAAAAACGTTTTGCTAACAAGGCGAAGTAAATTCATGCACTCAAATATTCATTATTTTTGTTTCAGTTGTAAATTTTTTATTTTATCATATTTTTTTGTTTAAACATTTTTCCTTCCTCTTGATTAAAAATACTACTTAAAACACATTTTCATATAAAAACAAAATATTCTTCAAGTGAAAATCTCGTTGGATACTTAGTAGTACTTTGGTGAAAAACCTGAATACTTTATTTTAATTAAAATCCTGTTGAACACATTATGGTACGAAAAAAAAATTTTGTTCTCAGGGAAACATACCTTCCTCTCAGTTCAATGAGGTTTTAGTGGTCGCACTCTGACACGGCTCTTCGACACCACCAACACCAGCCTCGTTTTCTTCCTATCCGTACTCGTGTCTCGTAACGAGTAGCTTTTCGACCCCCTCATCCCTCTGTAACATCGCCTGGTTACCTCACACCTACTTTCATCCATCCACTGCCATGTCTTCTCTTCCCATTGACGCTGTACGTGGTTGCGTACACGTTCCCAAAACTTTCCGGGATGCTGGTTCATAACGTTAACAGCTCCTCGTTTTGCTCACGCTTTCCTATCACTTTACCTTTGGTCCATTCATGCTAATTAAAATCAATCAAATAAAGATTTATTTATCAATATTCTCGTTATATGTAATTTGTTATTTCTTTGTTCTTTATGTAACAACGAGGATTTCATTTAATCTAATACTCATTAAAAGGATCACTTTTGTAATTGATGATTTTTTGATCAACTTCAAATTCCAGTAATTTTATCTTAGCTCAAAGTATCATTGGTTAAAGCCAAGAGTAAAACGGTCTTGTTTCACAATAATTGCTCGAATTAATTGAATTGACTCAGGGAGAAACGTAATTTTGCAAACGCGTTGTCTCTAGCGACGAGATGTACACACTGAAAATATAGCTCTGAGCAGAATATATTCCTCTCAGTTTATATCCTCTCAAGAGAATATTGACTAGGCGGTCGATATGCGTTTTCGGAGAACATGTGTGCAATCGTGTGTTGTCACAGCTTCTCTGCTTCAAGTGCTGACGATATAAGCGCGTGTAATCGGTCCTGCAGTGTCGAGCAGACGGACTCGATGCGTTGCATCACGAATTATTCCCTGAATACAGTAGTCCATTAGTGTCATGTTCAGTGACCTGGAGGTAGCTCAGCTATGTCTCAACACATGCTACCACTAATTTCCCTTCAATTATATGTATCATTTTCACTACGACAGTTAAATATGTTTGCTAGAAGAATTACTCTCAAATCTTTTTTCACTGTTAATTTTTTTTTCTTTTCTATCTATAAAGTAGTGATAAATAATTTTTCAATATGTCATGTTAATATATTGATTGATTGATGAAATGCACTTTTTATCGGAAGATAAATATTATTGTTGACGAGTTAAAATAAGCTGACCCAGATCACAAGAGGGACTTGGAGGATAATTGGATTCCAACATTCCTGTTGACCTAATTATTGATCAACAGCACGAGCCAACTGATAATTAGGAATACGAATTCGAGGGCAATGATAACGTGTGAGAATTTCCTCTATTAATTTTGCGTACACGTGCTGTTGAGCTAAGAGGATGTGTGTCCTTGACCTCCATTGGAGAAAGTATAGAGATAATCTTTCATGCAAGAGAATTGAATTCCAATAATACAATATTTCTATAAAAAAATTTAAACTCTTTTTTTTTGTTTACAATATTATTTCAATATTCACTGTGCCTATGAATTTATTTATTTGAGCTTTAGAATTGTTTTTACTAGAGTACTAACAGAAATATAATAACTAAAAAAATTATTAAAAGCCCATAGATTTTCTTGTGAATCCTAGCAAATAAAGTGAGCTATTGATAGAGGGAAATACAGTTAAAAGACCAAAAATCGCAAATAAAAAATGGATGTTTGGATGAATAGCTTGGATGCAATTTCGATTTTTCACATACATAGCTTCTCTACAGAATTTATTGAGCCGAGATGTACTGATGGAAGCAATTTGAACTTTAGTCAAATTAAAATCGGGTTTGCTTTTCAGAGGGAATGTAGGTGGATATCTATATATATATATATAAATCTACTATATGTATATATATATATACATATACATATATTTATATGGACGTGTGAAATATACATATATAAACCATCAGATAGCTGGTTATGTATATAATACGTCTAACGCAGACCTACGCATATCAAAAGCACAGCAAATTGTAATTGAGTTGGTCGTTTCAAAGCGTCGAGTAATTATAAACGATGCCGTTCCTTCAAGACAGGCCACCTTGTCTACTGCATTTTCTTCTTCCTCCGTTTTGACTACCGTGGCTTAATTAGATATAACCAGAAAACAAGCTCGTCTGAGATTTATAAATGATCCTGGTATACCTCAGCAAACATTTTCGGCTTTTGTTAACCTGGCAAATTTTCATTAAAATTAATTCTCTGTTTTCAAAGAAATCTACCTGGCCCCTGTCATTTCTTTCTCTATTTTCAAGTTGAATGAAAACTTTCTAACTAATAAATCAAATAACTTTTACTTTTCGAGATTTTTCAATTATTTTTGTATTCAGAATACGAATTGACTATTTGCATTTTTATTTATGCAAATATTTTGTGCACTTTTTAAACATTCATATTAGCAATGTTTGTTCAACAAATTATCATCTATTTTTTCCAATATCAATTAGCTGCTGTTCACTAATGAAAAATATTAATAAATATAAACCTCTTGAATTTGAAATAAATCCGAAAATATTTATTAATTTATATCAGCAATTTAATTGAATTATTCTATAAAAATGATAGTGTATTTTTAATTCGAAATAAATAAAAAATAAAATATTTTTTTTCACCAAATTTTTTTAGTCAATTTGACTTATTCTGTTCCATTCATTTGTTCATCAGTAGTCTTGTTTGAACAATTGTCTTCAAAACAAAAAGTTTGATTACATTATTTTAAAATTCAAATAATGAGATTTAAATATAAAAAATAAAGGAAAAAAGTTATTAAAATGTTGTAACATTCAAATATTGATACAGACACAATTTCCGATAAAGGAGAGTATTATTTACGTTGTTAACACATTTCAAAATCATCAATATATATATATATATATATATATTCACTATCACAAACGTAAGTAAATATCCGTAGCCCCTCAGTGCAATCACGTGTTTGGTACTGCTTTCACTCATATCAGTACAAGCTAATATACATATATTTGGATCCTATAGATATATATATATATATTTGTTCCTCTCGAGCATAGTCATTCGATTGCCATATTTCTCCTGCTCACGGGTGTATAAATAAAATAAAATAGTGAACGAGAGAAATTAAAACACGATACGATCGGCTGTTCGTAAAAAGTAAAATCGAAATGTATGTATAAGCGAAAATATGTGTACGCATATGTGGCACGAGTATCCGGATATTGTTTTATTAATCCATGTACCTATATTTAATAAAAAAATGTACATATAAGTATATTAATAGAGACGTCATATTCTCGGATAAATGGAAAACATGTTATCTCGTTAATCAAAGGAATCAAAAATAGAGAAAAAAATTATTTATTTTATGTTTCACCATTTACTTTTCAAAGAATAGATTTTTTTTAATTACAAATAATTCCTTTCCCTTGAAAAGTATATTCAATTTTAAGAAAATTTTTCTACCAAGTTTTCCCCATATTTTTCATAAAACAGAAGAATAAATAATTAAATAATTAAAGAAAAGAAAAGTAGAAATGATGCTTAATTAAATAAAAAATAAATTTTTAAAACAGATTATTAAATATAATTGAATGTTTAATTTATCTTTGAATGACTTTATGAAGACGTGCACGATATGAATATTTTATGAGTAAATAAATTCGAAATATCTAAAGAATTTTTTCATTTATTTTTAATTAAGAATTGATTTTCATGGTTTGTTGGCGCACTCTATGGAGTAAATGTGATTTTGTCAATTGCATCTGGTGTATTGTGGATTTGCAGATGATCAAACGGGAATGCATATATTCGAGTATTATACTCCGTGTGTATGTACGCATGTCTTTACAGTTCAATGTCGTTAGCTCTTGGCATAATTGAACGTCGAGAACATACCACAATGAATTCTCAATCCTGATCAAGGACATTGAAATCGACACGCGCCTCAAATTCCTCTCATAATTAATTACTCAGATTATTAATTATAATATTTCCCTAAATCTTAATCATTTATTTCTTTTTCATTTTTAATACCAAAAAATTTCAAATAACATTGTTAATTATTTTATTTTCGATAAACAAAATTCCATTTTTACTTTAATTAAAAATCAAATAAACAACATTAGGCAGCATAAGAGGATTCCGTTGAAACGTTTTGAACTCGAAAATTAATTAATCTGTCAAGAGGTCAATAAAAAAATAATCCATATTTGATTGAAATAAAATTTGTATGCAATTATTTATATACTCAAAATTAATGTAATACTTTTTAATTATTCAACATGAATTCGCTTTTTCGTTTAAAGATAAAAATAATTTTAATCAAAAACACTTAGTAATTTTATTGTAAAGTACATATAATGAAAACGTTATATGTAGTATCTAATTTGAATTTTTTTCCTTTTTTTATACTCATTTTTTTCTCACAAACTGATTTATGTATACTTTGCTAGAGCACATGATAAAATATTACATTGTCTAACTGCTCCAAAAATGCCAGCAATTAAATGAACATTTATACACACGTTTTTCTCGAGTTTTTTTCCAGAATTAAATTCATTTTTTGATACAATGCCAAGCCTTGTATGAAAGTCATTAATTAAAAAACAAATTATACACTCTAATGCGACCGGATTTTAATATCTGCAACTGTAGCACAGATTTTTCAATGAAAGAATTCCGAAGATGCAAGTGAATGCATTTCAAAAAAAAATGTTGGTAATTTAGAATAATTTATAAACTTTAAATGTTTTCATGAAACAGAGAAAAAAAAATTTGTTTCCAAGTTTTCGTAATTGAGTTTCTCATTTTTTTTTCTCTGCTGAAAATGATATACGCAGAAATTCAAACAATTATTCTCGAATTCAAAATGTATTTTTTGAGGAATGTAAATAATTTTTCATCTCTTTTAGGTATTCTTTCATTCTTATTCTTGTGCTTGGTTGATCCTCACGTGGATTCAAACTCTAGCGACGTTTGTTCCGCTTGTCTAACTCGCGTGGGTGTGAGTCGAGGGCATTTTACTTCTATACTCATTCAGGCGCCACCTCGTTTCACATTAATACTACTTTGCAGTCTCTCTTCAATACATATGTACATTAACAAATGCCCTCAAGTTATATGTACTCTACATTTTCTTATTGGATTATATTACTCTCAGATTAACTGACCGACGTTTTTCTCTATACTTATTTCACAACAGAAATCAATCATTTGCTAATATATTAGCTATTGCCATTCTAAATCTTTTCATTTTTTTTTTTCTTTTTAAAAATTAATGACTCTTACCAAGACGTTAGAAAAAAAAAATTTTATTTTACTGGCAATAATACTGATATATTATTGATATTTATTAAAATTTTTTATGCTTATATTGCGTTTTGCAAAATGTTTGCAAAGAGTCATTTTTATTTTCTTGATCGAAGAATCAAGTTGTAATAAATTGAAAGTGAAGTACACGAGGGTGAATAAAATTAATTTTGTGTAATAAAGTGTTTTCATTACAGTGAAATTATATTTCTAAATTGATTAAATTTAATAAAAAAAAATCTTTTAAATTAAAGTACAACAAAAAAAAAGGAAAAATTGAAAATGTTTTATTGAAAGTCTTTTAGTCTGAACTGTTTGAAAAGTTGAAGAAAATAAATTTGTTTTTGCAAAGAATAAAATTTTCTTAGGGTTTTTTTATCGTGAATCTATTATTCTAATGTACATAGTGTAGATATAGCATACATGTTTACGTATGCTACAATATAAAGTAAACTGAGGTAAGAAGTATCTGAGATAAAAGTGTCCTTCAAAGAAAATCGAGGAATGTAAATTTTGCCATTGAGGACAACATTTAATACATTATTGTCTCTTAAATCAATCGAGAGAACCAAAGCCTCAAGAGTATAAAAAATTCGAATTTTCTATTTCTCATTCACCAGTATTGTAAAACTAGAAAAACATGCAAAAAAAAATCCCAGAAAATTTAATTTAAATTAAAATAACAATGCATGGGAATTTTTTAAATTAAATATCTGACATATTGGGAGAGGGGAAAAATTCATCATTTAAATAGAGAAATAATTTTAATTTTTTTCCTGTTTTTTTCAGAAACTACAAACAATTGCGGAGGATTTTTGTGGTTTAGACGTCAACACACCATTGGGTGGATCGGAGCCAATGACAGCAGCTCCAGTGCTCACTTTTCCAGAGCTATGTACCGCTGTAGCAGCAACATCTACTGGAGATTTTACCGTTGTCTTTATAGGCACTCGTAAGGGCCATTTGAAGAAGGTAAGTTGAAAATGTTTTACAATCTCTTTTTACCCACACATTTACGTATTTATCCCACTAGGAAAAAGGAAAATTCAATTTTTAAATGCAAATTAAATATCATTTTTATCAACTATAAATATTCAGTAGTGTTTTTATTACTATTATTATCGTTATTATTATTAATTCTACTAACAAAAAAAAATTTATAAATCTATTACTTAGTCTCAAGAGTTGTTATTCTTGTTTGAACACCAAAAAAAATAGAAAACACGAAAAATAAATAAATAAAAAGCAAATATCTACGAAGAGAAAAGTAACGATAAAAAAAGGAAACAGTTCGATCGAAGCATCTTCAAATCGTCTCTTGGTTGTTGTGAGATCTTGAGAAAGCTTCGAGTCTTGATGTAATTTTGCAAGGATGTAGTACGAGCAATGTTACAGCCACCACGCTCGTGGCTTTGCCAACGCCCGCGTTGTTCGACCAGGACGTGCTCTATTGCTCCATTACGAAGTTTACCAGCGCGACGGGTCTCTCGTGCACGTAGAACATGAACTACAAAGAAAAAAAACGAGAGAATATCGTGTCCGTAAAGCCCTTTAGATGTCTATGAGATCTGACAAAAACATCTCCATTAACGTCGTCCAGTATATGCTTGCTTTCCCTTCACTCTCCTTCGTGTCAATACAACTTATCCTTCTGTCAAGAAAAACCCACCACCTTTTTTTATTTGCCAAACACCCTTATTGGGAGTCATTAATGCACCTAGGGGAGATGAGAATTTATCTGTGGTGGATCTATGCAGGTTTTTCGAAGCTAAACTGCTACTCAAGTTACTGTGCAGTAAAAGTAAACGACCCTATTCCTATATATATTTAATGTGTTTGTTTTTCTAATTATTTTTCGTGCAGGCAAATAAAGTGACGATAATTATCTTCTTTTTTTATTTTCTTTGCTTCCTTAAATGAGAAAAAAAAAATCATTTTATCTCTTTTTTTTTACAGAGAGTAATAACTTTATTTCTCTTATTAAAAAATATTCTTTAATATTTAATCTATTCCTTTGCATGATAAAAATAATTATAAACACCTGGTGGTGATAAAATTTTCTCGTTACTAAATTTAAAGAATTTTTTTTTATTTTCAATTCTCATATTGTGTGTAAGCATTTGTTGTAAAAGTAAATATTCAATATTTATTTGGCTATGAAAAACCATCAATTTTAATTGACGATGTAAGTTATAATAACATAAAATAGATTGTCTAAACAAATTTAAATAGGGTTTCTTATTAACTATCTGATGTTATATATTACAATTTTATAAATTTTTTTACCTAGTGTAAAATATACCTTTCGTTTTATGTATCTTTTAAAATTTATTACATTATTTTTATCTTTGATCTTCAATATTACTCGAACGAGATGGATGTTTAAAAGACGATAAATTAAAAAAAAAAAAAATTAACAGTAAAAGCATTTCTCATTCTTTTAAATTTTCTGGTCCCCAGTGAGAGAAAAGTATTTTCGATCACATCAAACATTAAACCATCAATTACCACATCGATTATAAAACTATTAATTTTCTTTAATGATCTATTTTAACGAGCATAAATACTTCTTATGCATCTGTTATATCCCTATTTTTCTTAAATTGTATTTTTAGAGTAAATTTAGTATGAACTGAAATGTCCAACATGTGTAAAAAGAGACAAATGGTTGAAATCTTATACTACTTTTATACGAAAATTCGTGCAGATATCACACTTATCTTTAGTTCATACGACGATTTCCACACTTGTTTAAGTGCAAATGTAGCATAAGACTACATTCGTTCATTCTGTTACTCTAGACATATAAAAATGCGCCACTTTCTTCACTTGTTGCTACACCATGTAGCATTTATCTGAGTTAATTTACTGCTGAAGTAAAATCTCTGATATTCAATAAATTTTATCGTACCTGTCATATAATGAAACAGGTGATTAGATGGGTAATTAAGATACAAAATAATCCATTGATTAACATTAAAAATCATTAATTAACTCATCTCAACTATCTCTCTTTCTTTCAATCAGAATTACTCTTTATTAAAATAAAAACAAAATTTGTTGTTCCCTTTAATGATAATTAATTTCTGTATCTCGAATATTTACTGTGAAAATACGCAATCTAAAGTAGAAAAATATGGAATCAAAGACCATAATTTAAAGCCGAGACGACAAAAGTCATTATCACAGATCTTTTCGACTAAAAAAAAAGAAAAATTTCAAAAGCCTTGTAATTTAATAATATATGCGTTTCATTTACTATAGTATGAATTGTAGCTCAAGCAAAAGATCTTGTACAGATACTTGATAGATAAAGTTTTTTTTCCAAGACATTGATACATTGAAAAATGGTTAAGAAATTTTGATATTTTATTACACGTAATTTGCATACTGCACTGGTATGAAGATGATTTTGTATTTGTGCGGGAGTAAAATAACACAAGAGAGAGGAGGCTAGGAAGTCAGGGAAAGATGGTTGAACAAGACGGAACGAGAGTCGAGTTACACGCTGATTACACGCACGTCGAAACGTTTAGTCGACAAGAGAGATAGCATGACCCACCATTTGATTCATTGCCGCACCCTGAAGGTAATCGCGAGGCGATTGTGATTAATTAATGAACGCGCGTAGGTAGTCCGGAATTGTTGGTATGGCCCGAGTGCAATATGTATATATACGCTTGAGAGTTTATTCCTCTCTCATTCTCTGTTTAACTAACACATATCTATGCATCTCCCTTGTGAGTTTATTTTCATGAGAGAATTCATATGAGATACGTGTAATTATTTACGCCCGTATGTATTATTTTATTGAATGAAAAATAATATATATATATATATATATATGGATGGAAGAATTTAATTATTTATGGTAATCATTTTGATTGAATTATCTGGTAAAAAAGCATCATTAGTGAATATAAACTATTTGATCGTTCACTGTTGGGAGTATAATAAACTTTGACTGATTGTTTTCGTTTTTATACACTCACGATAAATGGCCATTTCAGATATCTCACCCGTCATCGGAACAACATTTATCTACAAAAGTCATTCTCTTACTCTCCATGATCCTCCATTCTGTTTCCCTATTACTTATATATGTAATTGTCAGACAAAAATTTGCCAATTAACCTAGACCGTATCGACCATAAACACAATCATAAATCATCATTGACCTTTTATCAAATCTTTTTTTTTCTCTTCTACTTTCATTATTCCTCAATTTTTTAGAATGAATTATGAAATTATACTGGGTTACCTAACATTGACTTCTTCAATAAATTTATTATTATTCTTTCCTTCTCATCTATGAAATTAAATGATAGTAATATTTATTGTTTAAAATATTGATGTTTTGTAATAATTAATTGAATATTTTGAATACTTTGAAATTCTCAATTAGTGTTTTAATAAAAAGATACATTTCATGCTCGTTAGATTATGGTTTTGTCTAATAAATTTGATATTCATGAAAATTGATATGCTTGAAATTTATTGATGAATATTTTCTAATTAATAGTAGTTACAATTATTCAGATTAGATATCATTAAATAATCCTTCATAAGCATTACAAAGAGTTCAATATTAGTCAAAAAAATATTAGTTATCCATCATTAATCCCTTTAACTATTGAAAGCTATTATTGTGAATAATTGTTTATTGATTTAAATCCATTCTTTTTCAATGTGAAAGTCTTTTCAATTTATACTACATCATTTTTTTTTAACCAATAAATTATTTTTTATTCGATTTCAATTAACACAAACTTTCTAATAAATCAAAAATTTTTTAAAGATTTTATCTCAAAGTAATTTCTAGTCTTCAACTTGATCCATTTATATAAAAGTTTGTCTCAATTTATGGATTATTACATAAAAGAAAGTATTTGTCGTTTAAATTTTCTTTTATGCAGAAAATTTAATTAATTATCATGCGCTTGGAATCTTTAAAACTACATGAATCATTTTAGATCACCCTATATAGACCTAGAGAATATGATACTTTTATTCCCTCGACTTCTCTACAATTATCAACCGAACATGATTGATCGAACCTTATAAATATTGAGATTTAAATTGATCCACTCATTCACACCCATAAAAAACGTGAGCAAAAAAAGAAGGAATTGAGATAAATTTAACGAGAAGTGACAGCCGGATGTCAACAAAGATAATTGTTAGGGCGATGAGTTCGCGATTGCAATTAATTATGATTGAGTACGCGTGTGCTCTCTTTTCTCAGCATTTTAATAATATCCAACATATACAATATCTCAACTCAATAAGTAAATCCATGTAAAACATAAACGGACAGTTATCTGAACGTGTAGAGTTGAAACTGATTGGTTAGCTGTTGGTATTTAAGCCACGAGCTCCACGCTGTCGCATGAACTTGATGCATAGTCGTACATATCTCATCCCGGAAGGATTATTAATTAATGATCGAGCCTTCTCTTTCCGAGTTACCGCGTGTTCAGCCACAAGTGCCGACTCATTTGGTTGAGCGGTGGTTCAGAGGTCACGGGGAGATGCCACGATCTATGACCACAGTCGATTCGACCTACGTGACCATTCGAGTGGTGCATAACTCGAATCGCCGCGAGATCGTGCTGCTTTATCCACGTACTTTGTTTGTAATCCCGCACTATTCAACACTCATTTAAGAACTAATGCATCCTGCACTTTGATGACTCGAAGAATCATTTATCATTTCTATAATTATCTCTATTATCACGTCTATTAATTCCTTCATTATTGTTATTATACAGCACATATTTACTTTCAACTTCTTTTTCTCTTTGTGTTCATTTATTTCCTCTCGTTTGAAAATGTAATTACTCTAATATTTTCATTATTCGTATCCTTGCAGAAATTCTCTGATGCTTTTTGCATTCTCGTTAATCTCTTTATTATTTTAAATCCAATGAAACAAACTACGATAGTATATGATGGTTATTACATTTCGCATAAAGTGTATTGGAAATGTTAAATTATTCAAGTGGTCTGTAATATTTTTGGGAATAAGGATTTTTTTTGTTAAAGTATTTAGTAGATGTGAGATAAAAATTTTGTTGACTGTCATTCAATCACCATTGTCTAGTATTTTTTGATCAGTAAAAAATTTTTCTGGGTATTTTCATGCTTCTAAAGATATGTATCAATAGAAAATTTAATTAAATTCATCCCAACATCCGGATAATTTACGTTCTTTTTGTTGACATCATCAATAGAATATGTACTCAATGATTAATTTCATCAGTGCACTATTTATTGATTTATTTTACGAAATAAAATTTTTTTCATTATTTTTTCTTATGAGAATCATTGTTTTAGAACAATTGCTGGTATATAACATGCAAAATAGGTTATTGTAATATTTCTAGAATATAAATTCAGCATAATAGGAACAGGAAGGAAATCATTTATGAAAATATTTTGGGTTTAAATTTCTCATTTTCAGTATATGTAAGTACAATTTTCGATAATGAGCAATCGATTAGACCATTCTACACATGATATTGGTGTCATTTCGTATCTATAATGAAAAAGTATGATACATTTGAAAATATATTTTCGCGTGAACATTTTTCTTTGTTCATCATCCGAGTTTTAACCTGATGTATAGAGTGTATATACATGTAGTAATTTTTTTCATCCGTCAACATAGGGGGTGAAAAGAGAGTATGAGGCAGGGATGAGTAGGACGAAAAACAACGGATGATCGATCACGCTAAAATGACTACGTATTTTTTTTTATTATTATTATTTTCTTTTTTTTTTTTTATACTTTATTTATTATTCCCTTCCCTATATATTTTTATCTTCCTTTTTTTAATTGGACACATTGACTGCATGGATCTCTCAAATTCGTATGCACCATTTTGTGTTATTTTTCATGTTTATTTTTATTTTTTATTAAGTAAATATATTTTTAAATTAAAGCGAGTGGTTTGGATTTAAACCATCCTCGGCACTGTTCAACGATGACGCGTTTAAATCGAGTCGATGTTATCACAAGTCCACAATCGATCTTCATACACGTAATGAACGTAAGAGAGACAAAGAGAGAACGAGAACTTGTGTTTTCTAGATCGAATCTTCATGAGAGTCTTCTACAGAGATGAGTTTTGTCTTCTTTTCATTCGTCCTCACAGAGATTAATTTATCTATTCGTTCTTCTCGATCCCTTCTTCAACTGCAACCTCTAGTCTTTACATAATTGATGTTCATTCTCGGTAGAATGCCGACTCATTTTAAACCATGACCGATGTATATACTTTGAAATATCTGTAGATGAATATTTTAATACATAAATAATATGAATATATGCAGTTTAATCAACAAGGTATTCCCAATCAACAAATATCATCTTTTTTTTTATCGTTTTTAATATAGGACAATTTATTTCTATTTAAAATTAATATCAGTTACAAAATCCTAATTTTGATTTATTTTTTGTATCTATTTTTTATGATTTTAAGTTAAAAAAAGGTTTATTTTAATCTTTTTGGATGAAAAAGTTGGTAATAAACTTCTAATTAGTGATATAATTTTTTTTATTAATTATAAATTAGTTTGAAAAATACTCAATTAAAAGTTCTTAATATTTATTTTTAAGTTTACCTTTTCGATATGTTTTTGATATACTTTTTTAGCAAACTTATTTGATTATTTAAAAGTTAGAAATTTTTTATTTATTTTTTAAAAAAATTATGTAAACGAGCAAATAAGATTTTTTATAGTTAACTGAAGAGCATCTTAAACTCGTGGAAAATTGTGGTATGAATAAAAATCATTTCATCTGACCGAAATACTATTAAACATAGTGAACTTTTAACTTCTCTCAATTTTTAATTCCTCAATAAATTTTAATCCTCTTAATATTGCATTATTTTTAGCACCAGATCTTTTGAAAAAAAAAAGAAAATAAAGTTTTGATTGAAATTCATTCTAAAATTTTTATTTTTTTTTAACAAGCAAGATTCGTTGTTAATTATATAGCATAAATTGTTCTCCTAATTTAATTTGCTTTTCATTTATTATTTAACAAATTCTTATCCATTTTCTACCTTTGAATTCAACCCACTCGCTTATTAGTTAACGAACTTCATTTATCTTAAAATTTTTTCCCATCCATACTCAAGTATATAACAATAAAGTTTACTTATTTCCTTTACGTTTACTTTCTCCATCTCTTTTTACCGTAACAAACTTCTATGTATTCTCATACAAAAACTTGATTCTAGATTAATTATCGTACAAAATCGCGAGATGTTAAAGC
This sequence comes from Chelonus insularis, assembly GCF_013357705.1. Taxonomy (NCBI): domain Eukaryota; kingdom Metazoa; phylum Arthropoda; class Insecta; order Hymenoptera; family Braconidae; genus Chelonus; species Chelonus insularis. The sequence goes on from NW_023276462.1 coordinate 235,833, forward strand.
CACGCAAAGTCTTCCTAACGTGCAGCGCACACAGACTCTTATACTCTAATAGCAAAAGTTTCTTGGAACAACGCGTCGGATTGCCAAGTTCAATTGAGTTCGGCTGATCGAGCAAGAAGCTCCTTGACGCAAGATTAATTAATCGACATTAAACTAAGCAATTAATCGAGCACGAAGAACAAATGTTTTATTCATTTCTTTTATTTTCTATACTTCTCGATTCTCTTTATAAGTACTTGACGAACGAAACTCTTTAAAAGAAAAATTCCACTGGAGGTGAAATAAAATTTTAAGAATCACACCCTTATATAAGATGTAATAAAATAAAAATGTGAGGAAAAAAGATATATAAAGGAAGCGAAAAAGAAGATTGGCTAAAACTCTACAACTGTAAAGTTTTTAAGACACAATCAGTTCTCTTTACTCATCACTCTATACTCTAGCTATATACCTATATACCAATGTCAAGTACTGTCTTATTACTTCCTTTGCTTATAGCACTAAACATTATATCATTGTTATTATTGTTTTGCAATGTATACAACTTTATACTTCAATTTTATTACAGCGAATGATTAAGATATATATATATATATATATACATATATATTGTTTTATACCTTTTAATTCTATACGAATATTGATACAAATGAAATTTTGATTATTATTATGTCTTGTCTGATATTGAATTACCTTTGACGTCAAATTAAGCTTTAATCTTTTGTCTTGAAAATATATAATGTAGGATTCAAGAGGACTAAAGCAACTAAATTGAATAAAAATATCGAATATTTTCATTCAGGACAAAAAAAAATGCTATTTTATCATTCTTAGGAAGAAAATTTAATCGATTTATTCTTTAAAGATTAAACTGACAGATCGTAGTATACATGCTGTCTTTCAAACCCTCGTCTCCATATCATGAGATTCCTCAAAATACTTTTCGCACATTAAACAGAAGTTCCAAAGTAATAATTTAAATGTTCCCGCACATTCAAAAGCTCTATTCCAACACAAATTAATCATAAAATCCTCGGATTAACCTTAAATATATTCATAATTACCGCTAGGGTTGTCTGAACGGTACTTTTATTCACTAGCATGAAGAAATAATAAAGATACTTGGTCGTAAAGTGAGATTGAGTCTATCTTAAGCCACAAGTATCGTCACTTCTGACTCTTGTTGGTGAACAACCGGATGTACTTAAATCTAAATCCTCCTATAGAGAGTCAGTAGTGATGGGCACGGGAGAGCGCGCGCATCTAAGCGATTCGGTTGACCCGATCTAACCTCTTAGTGCAGTATCCGCATCGAATCTGTCTAACCGAATACTTTACCACATCCAACGGTTCTCATGGCATTAAAATTCTCAACTTCCGTGATCCCCCGCTTTCCTTCTTCTCTTTCACTATTATGTACCAACATATAGACGTACATTCACGTACCAGGACAATCCTAGTTGCTTCTTCAGCTCCACTCCTGCAAGCTTATTTTGTTCGAGCCTTGTCTAATCGAGAGACGCACGATCGATAGCACACAAATAAGAGCGTTTGAAGACCGTCCAAGTCGAAGGTGAACACAAGTCATCTCTTTTCTCTATTCTTTACTTTTCATTCTCTTCCATCTCTCCCATTATAACTAAGCCTCATTCCCCTGGAATTCATCATACCCTAACACACTCTCATGATTACTATCTTCATTCACCCTGACTTTTTGTGTTATCTCGTTTATTCATCACTAATTTAAACTGGACTTTGAAGTCTCTGGCAATCTCATAAGCTCATAACTTCAATATTATTTTCATATCGATGGTAACGAGAGTATTTCACTATTTGTAGACAATTAGTATAGCATTTATTGATCGAGATGTATATTGCAAATGTGCTATTCCAATTAAACTAACCACTCAAAGTTAATCAAAGTTGGTGAGGGGAAAAACTTGATAAAAGCCTTTTAAATAAAAGATATTTTTAATTCAAATAAAACTCATCTGCTTAGTGATAATTAGTTACGGGATTTTCTTGCTTAAAATACATGAATTCAAAGGTAATTCTATCAAGTACTTGAAATAAAGGAATAATTCGTTTAAATGAAGATTTAATTGAATTTTCTCCAATTGATTATTTTACAGAATGTAATGAATATTCGTTTATGCTTTGCTGCTAAGGAGATTTGTATTTTTAAAAATTTATTTCCTTTTCTTTTTATTGAAAGAAATCTTATTGAAGAGCTTCATGAAGTTGGAATACTAATAATTCAAAGAATTCATCGTTAAAGTTGGACTTTGTAGAGTTAAATAAGTTTGTTAGCATCTAGTTGGTTGATAGAATTGATTAATTAATGATTTTTAGAATTTATTGATTTCTTGATGATGAAAACAGAAAAAAATTTCTAACATAGAAAAAAAAATCTCAAATGAGAAGTAATAAATTAAATAAACATCTAGGATTACAAGTGGATCATGTAGCCATTTAATCATGGTAATAAAAGTTATAAGCAAGGTCACCGGCATTGAGGTCATAAGGACCGATCAATCGTCTAAAGTATTGTTAACCTGAGTAACCAAGAATAAACAGGTGCTCGTTAGACAATCTTGCAAGGCAATATACTGAGACTGTTAAAGCCATCTTCTTTCAAGAGTGATTAGTCAAAGAGATACTTTCGCTCTTACTAGGGACTTGATTTTGGCGACGAAGGCCAATAATTCTAACGACCGAGGATTTATTATTTTCTTGTCTGATATATGTGAACCTTTTCCACTAGTGTTTCATCGACTAACCAATTTACTACACTAATGCTTTTATAACTTTCTCCACTTGATTAATTCTCTAATATGTCTTTAATGATTGTCGTAATATCGAGTATCGAGTACAATGCATATTATAAGGTGAAGGGTCGAGTTATCAATAGTTTATGACAAGACTCAGAACTTTGATCATTACTTTCAATTAATTTACTCGTAGTCTAGATATTGCCTTGTATAGTGGATTAATTCTGTATTTTATTTGTTGAAAAACTGGTTTGTAAATTTATATTCATGGAAGATATCGTACATAAGAGTTGCTCCTGTTGAATCTTATTCACGAGTTTGGCTTCTGGTTGATCTGGAATCTGACGGAGCAAGAAATATGCATATTAATCGATGTAAACTCACTAGAAATGTGTGAACAGCAGCAGCAGCAGTATTTTTTTTTTCATTATCTGCATGGAATTTATTAAGTCATTTTTGAATTTTTATTTATGCAATTGAAGAGTTTTTATATTGTTATTTAAAAGCTCTATTTCTGATTAATCCGGAATTCATTGTGGTTGGAATATGCATTTCTATTACCTTGGAAGAGGATCGATTTAGTATGGATATGATTAAGATTTTTTTCTTAAATTAAATCTAGCTGGATAATATTTATGAATATTTTTTATTAAATTTGACCACAATTATTTCATTATTGAGTTGTGATTGATTCTACATCAACTCAATGTGACATAAATAATTGAATTAATTAATATTATTTTAATAATTTTAAATATATAATCGTGTTAGATCAAGTTTGAAAACATTATCCAGAAAATAAAACTTTGAACTTTTTTTCCGTTTTCTAATAATTATTGATAAAATAAAGACTCATTTTTTTAAAAAAAGAAATAATGAAAATCTATTGATTGTCAGTCGATTACTACCAATTCAAATACTCTCAAGTACACCATTGGGAATTAGTGAAATTGAATCCATCGTATTAGTAAAATCAGTAAGCTAATTCAATTAGTTATCAATTAGTCAACATCAGTCAAAATTTCCTTCTTGATCATATTTACATTAAAATCATTAAAATTTTTATCTAAAAGAATGTTCTGATTAATTTTTTTAAACCAATCAAATCTTTTATTGTTTTTTAATTTTCCCCAACAAAGATATTCTCCTGAATTTCATCTATTTATTAATCTGCAATATCATCTTGATTTATCATCTCTGCTCGACAATATCCTCAGCAAAGTACATTGGAATCATTGACAATAATTCTCACTCGCTGGAGAATTTTCTTGGAATTGTTTTTCCCAATTTTCCATTATCGTAAATGGACGATATATTTGAGTGAATCCTCAGCTATATGTTGGTAATAGTAGTCTTTACTTTAAAGTCCTTCTATATTGTTTTTTTCACACAAGACTGTTATTGATTCTTGGGGAAATCGAATAGTATTGAAAACTAAAGTGGCCTAGAATTAGATATGTATTTTATAGCGATTGCGTTAATTCGACAAGAATAAAGTCGGCTTACAACAAATTTAAATTACTAGCTGGATAATAAGGGTAATATAGATGCAATGAATGAATTTGTATGCGCATGAAAATAGTTATCTACTTATTAAGTTGGAAAAGCGTGCGCTGTTGTAAATTGAACGTCTCTAATGTCGTATTCGGGATGGTTCGACCGACGTTGGCTCCCTTGGGAGGTCAAACACGCGGACGGAAAACGAGACATCGTGTGGAAGGTAACACAACTCTGTCTATCTAGTTGTATTCCTTAGTTCTGTGCTCTGTGGACCAACGCAATCGACTGGCAAGCACACTTGTGTCTCTCTCCGTTACGTTTTCGCATCCACATCATTCCCGAGTGTATACATGCACGTCGGACTGCGGAAAAGAGGGTGAGGAGGGACTGAATTGAAGGAAGAAATGAGAATGAGGATACGAGAAGTTACCATTAAACTTACTCAGATCACACCGAGAGGGAAGTCTGCTGTGCAGCAGCCAACCGAGAAGCCACAGAATGCCGACTCTCGTCAGCGAATTTTCCGCGAGAATGCAGAGGAATAAAAATGAAGATGGCACGAGGAAGAATGTATGTATGGCAGGAGAATGAAACTATTCCTTAGTTTAAGTTTAAAAAATTCTCAAAGTTTTTTATACCGCTGGAAAAATTTAATCTTCAGTTTGTATTTCATTGACTTGCTTCAGATGTCTAACTTTTATTATAGGTAAAATGAAAATTTTTTAGGAATATTTTTCATCTTTTTTGCAATACATACATTTGAATGATTTTATACCATTGATGTATTATATTCTTATGTCTTATGTATTCCATTTCTGAGCAATCATCAAGAATTAATTTACTTTAATTAAAGGAATAATTTAGTGAGAATAGTTTATCACTTAACTTTCTAATAGGATTTCATTATTGAGTTGATTAAAAATTATTACTACTTTAGTTGCAAATAGATGACTTTCATTTACGATAAAAAAATTCTTCACGTTACAAATAGATCTTCAATTGAAAATACTAATTATTGTCAGAGATAGTTTTTATTTATTCAAGATATTGGGTTTGAATAATTTGATTAGCTTTTAAGCTTGGTGTGCTATAAGACATAAATATAATATTTTTGCCCAAATAAACCAAACAAGGCTCTCTGGTGTGTTCTCAATCCAAAATTACGGTTGGAGTTTCCATAATAATTCAATTTAAAGTTTCATCTGTATCAAAATTGTTCAAGTGCTTTAGTAATGAAAGCTGACAATTTCTCTAAAAGTTGTTTTATAATTAAATATTAAATTTAATACTGTTCATAATTATTATAAAAAGTTTTAAGTAAATTTTATCAAGTAAACACACTGATTTACATCATAAAAATAAAGCAACACTGAAAAAAATCAAAAATATAGTTGAATTAACTATTATCATGTTTTAAATTTTTATTTAATATTTCGTAGAGTTTTTTCCAAATTATTGAAGAAATATTTCAAACAACTCATGTTAATAAAAAATTTCTAGAGCTAAAAGAATATTATCTTGACTTTTTATTTTTGAAAAAAATGTCATTTTAAAATTATTTTAATATCTTTAAGTTATCTAGAATACATAGGTTTATCAATTTAATTTCTTATATAGAAAAAAAATATATATATAAAATATCTGGAGATGATGTAGCAAGGGAAATTGAAAAAGGTTTGAAAAAGCATCAACGTCTTTCTCAAATGAACGAAAAGTCTCTCGATTTTCTTTTTTACTGTAGTCTACTTTACTCTATATATATTCAATTCGATTTTCAATAATTTTATTTTATTCCGTTTGCCACGAGAATTGGAAGAATGTACAAAAGTCCAACTTCCGCTTTTACTTGATATAGTAACAGCAGTTATTTAATTTAAATTTCCAACGTTAGGATGAACTACAAAGTTGATAGTTAATTTTTCTACAATTTTTCCTCATTACCTTGACTCTGTACCAAGAGTCTAAACGTTTTAAAAATTCTCTAGAGACAGATTCTGAGCATGTGACATCTGGCCAAGACATCGTTGAATTGAACAGGTCAGAGCAGAGCAAAACGCAAAAGAAGTCTAGATTTAAGTGCATTTAAATTTCCCAACGGGGACATGGACTGTCTCTCTATGCTTCGAGTTTCAACGAATTCGAAAGGACCCAGATGAGTTCAGGATTTTCATGGAAAGAGGTCACACATTGCAGACAAAGTCTTGGAAATGTTCTATTATTCGTGGGATCAAGAGAAGCTATCAAAGATTCATCCAGAAAATTCAATAAAACTGTCATCATTTGAATACTACTTTGTTGAAAATTGCTTTATTTCATCTCAATTTTATATAAATTCCATCACATGGATAGACATATGCAAACAAGTCTTTTGTATCGGAGCTATTTAATTGATTGTTCAGAATAAAACTTTCTATTCTATGACGAGGATGTTGCCATTCTGCACAGTCCAAGGATCTTTTGCACGCTTATCCCAGGTCGGTGCCTTGGAAAAACTTGCTGCAGACCTTGGACTAACCCAATAGGGAATGGAGAAGACAAAAGTAGGTGGCCCGCAATTATAAGAGTACTGGTAACCAGAGCAATAATATTACGCCTCAAGAAATGGATAAAAAAACAATGTATCAAGAAACGTCAAGAGTTGATTGCTATGCGTAAAAAAGTTCATCAAGATGATTTCACACTCCATGGAGAAAAATATACTTTGCTCTCATGTTTCTTTATATTAAACTTTATGAGAAAATACCAGTGATTAAAACTGTTCTACCATGAATAAAAGACAGATATAGATTTTTTTTTCATTTTTCTATATCCTGAATCAGGTTATATTTATATAGATATATACTTATAGATATCTTTATTTAAAATTTTCATCAGGAAAAAGCTACTTAAATTAATGGAATACTTCCTATTTCATGAATTTCTTATTTTTATCATTATTGTTATTATTACAATGACCATTTAGATTATTATGAGAGTGATCAAATTAATTTCTTTTTCCTGTTTTTTAAAGATTGTAATAAGTGCTGTGGAGAAAGTTAAAAAATTTTACAAGCATATTAAATTACACTTTGATTCAATAAAAGCGAGTTATAAAGTCTGTGGGTTATAGATTGTGACATTTAAAGTAGTTACAGATAAAAGAATTACTAGCGTGCCATAATTTTGTTTGACCATCAAATTATATACACTTAATCATTGTGATTGGAAATTAATTTTTTGTTATAGTCCTGTTGGTAGAAAATGCAAAAAACCCTAATAAATTGTATCTTTCAAAAACAAATTAATAGGAACATGATAAAAGTAGTTACTTGGATTAATTTTTTTTTCTATGTGACATTTGCAATTTATTAGTAAGTTAATAAAATGAAAAAAAAAGAAATACATTTAAGATCAACTCTAGATGATATAGTACATAAAATAAAATAGAACTTAATATTAAAATAAATATCTTCACATTTTGTGATCAGAAAAGTATCAGTATACACGTAATAAATATTCATGATGTATTACAGATGTAATATGTGGACACATAAAAAGTGCATTAGTGTCGATATTATCATCAAAGGAGTATAATAACTTACGTAACTAGTAACTACTTTTATTAAAGTTTTTTTTCTCCTTCCATTCACTCTGTATACTCCATTTCTATACGTAAAATTAATTTATTTATTTCTACATAATTTATTTCACAATTTCATTGTAGTTAATCAATAGTAAATAAATTTATCCCCATTTTTTTCTTTCTACTTTGATTTAATTCACTAATGATTAATAATTTTTTTAAGCATCTAAAAATTTCTTGTAACATATTATAAAGATTAATTGTAAATAATTAAGATGGAAAACTGATTTTTTAATCAATCATCCACCAGACTACATTAATTATTCAAAATTAATAACTAATTTTCATCATTCCTGACATAATTATGACAATTACTTTAAAAAATAAATATTTTTAAATAATATATATTCTTTTTAAATAAATCCTGTGAAATTTGAAAAAAATATTTTATCACCATATTAAAAAGGTAAAAGTGAGAAATCTCCACCCACAAAAACTTCATAAACAACTATTAATTCTAAACATGGTCTTAAGACATTTCTTCTTCGTCATAATCACTTTGAAATAATCACTAAAGATGTACACCTTTTGTATGTATTATGAATCCTGTCATTTAAGCGACAGTGATGGAGAGCATCCCATTTTAAAATATCTTCGTCAAAGAGATTAATAACACCATCGACTTGCTCCGGATTTTCCAAGTGAAAGTACAAAAAAATTCAAGCACATTAAAATTTATATTAATCTGATGACGAGAGTCTAACTGCAAAAGGAGTACTACCTTAATCTTATCGTAGGTTTTTATTCCAGATGAGTGCAATTCTTGAGATTATGGACAAATATGTACTGACGGTTGTCGTTTGACCGGGTGATTGAAACAAGAGAGAAAGTGTATATAAAGCGGGAGCAAAGAGAGAAAGGAGGGCGGGTGAACATGTTTAAATGCACGCCAACACGACGACGTTTACTGCATCTTGCTCCATAACACCGGATTTTAGCCAAACTTGGCTTGGTTCAACCCGGGTTAACTTTCACGCAAGGATTTTACGCGGGCTATTACACTTCTCAACATCTTGTACATATACCTAAAAGTCTTGTATTTGTATTTCTATAGCTTTATAAAGTTATTTCATTTACTTTATTTGTTTAGTTTCGAAGAAATTAAATATAAGTATCTAAATAGTTGCTTATTTTCCGGCAATAAACGTCCGATAAAATACATTTATTTATGTTGAAGAGTGAGGTTTTGCCGATTTGAAGCTTTTGGGTTGTTTAAATACAAACTTGTTCATCAATTCGGTAATAATGAACAACTCGTGTAGATATTTAAATCCAGTCTTTATTCTGGAGTCTTTAACATAAATTATTTAATTGTTAAGACGCCTCGTTTGATATAGCATTTACGAAACAATAAATTAAAAAAGGAAAGAGACTGTAAAAGTTTAGTAATAAAGTAGTTGCAGGGTAGATAAAGGGTACACTGTAAATCGAATATTAGAAAACATTTTTTTATTTAACAACAAACACATTTTTTATTAGATGATTTTTTAATAATATTTATTTATTCATTTTTGAATGTTTTCAGTGATAGATCAAGTTTTTTTTCAATAGAAATAATTAAGTTAGGTCGAGGGTTACAAAAAAAGTTCATTAAAATTTTACATAGCAAAGCTTTGAACTTCTCTTTGGTTCATTAAGACTTGACCATTTTTCATTTGAATAAAACAAAACAAATTATCACTCGAAAATTATACCTCAGTCTAAAATGAATATAAAATGTTTATTTATTAAACAAAAAAATCCAAGAAAAATGGATGAAATACATTGAAACAATAAAATAATGAATCACAAAATTTAGAAATCTCCAATTTCCTATAATTTTTAATAAATAAATAAATAAACTTAACTTGACATAATACAAGTATATATTGTACTTGCATACTTTTAAGTGGTAAAAGTTGGATAAAAAAAGTTGAAGAAAAATAAATTCGTATGCAAGTTGATATCTATAGCCAAGTAAGAATAGTTTGCACTACACAACCAGGAACTTTGTAACTATATATTGCTTGGTGGAACGGGCAAGTTGTAGCGCAGCACACTACTCGCAAATTCGTATAACGACACTCGTGGGTAAGTTTAAGCCCCCTAGCACACGCGAAAGCTGGTCAGCGTCATAGTGAAACATATAAAAAGACAATTGTGTGTGTGTAGACTTGTGCGCACCACGTGCTAAAAATAAATGTTTCATACAAGCGTTGCAATAAGCGTCGACAACAGACAACACACTCTAACTCACCATCATTTTCTCTATCTTGTCATTATTTTTATTTATTTTTACCCCTAAAATTTTTTTCCATCTCATCCTTTTCACATATATCTACATAATATCATGATATACGTACATATATACATTTATATTTATTTATTATTATTTGCTTCTTCAATTATTTATCCTATCGTCACTGCCGCAAGGGGCAAAGCCTGTATGTGTGCAGATGGAATTTACTTTTATATATACCGAAAGCGTAGAATTCCACCCGCTGAATAATCGCACGACAGAAACCGGTTTCACGGGCGTGCGAATGGATTGTGTATATGTTCTGGCATGAGTAACCCGGGATACGCGTGTATATGGTTATAAAGTGGCTAGTTGTATGAACGCGAGTGTTACGCGATTAATCGTACAAAAGAGGCGCACGCGACCAATCGATTCTTCAAATGATTTATCTTGAGTTTAAATTGAAAATAGTTTAATAGAGGTATCATTGATTTGTAATCAATTTTTCCGAGTAAATAACATGAAGATATATATCAATGTAAAAGCTACGGAGAATGTGTATTTCAATCAGTCAGATACACTTATTTCTTACTAATTGTTCAAGACAATGCGTGCGTGCGTTATTAGTTTATCAATTAGAGTGTGGGTTTTATTGACTTGCATATAAACTTGAATATATTTTGTACATTGAAATTAATCATTTAATTATTTATTTTTGTTGAATGCTTTAAAAATAATATTACAAATTTTAACATTGATAAACGTTAAATAATTATTTATTTATATATTTTTAAATGTATTGCAAAGAATTAATTTAAAGATAATTTTTTTTTAATTCAATATACACGGAGAGAATTGTTTCACTAAATGTATTTATAAGTAAAAATATTTCCATTCGATAGTAAATTTAGAGTTCTTGTAAGTAAACTTGAGACTCAAAAGGTGTCTTGGTAAAATAATTACTTAGAATAACTCAAAAATTACTTATGACAACCCAAAATTCACTATTGAACAGAAATGTTTTTACTTCTAAATTTTGAAATGTACTTGTCATTTTTGCACTTACATTTAGTGTAAAAATTCTTTTCGTGTACACTTTTATCAAAAATGTTTTATTTATAGAATTTTTAACACTATTGAAAGTTGAAAAATGAAATTTTTTTGAATTGCAATTAATATTCTTTTTTAAATTTGATTAGAAAAAGGCTACAGAAATTATTTACATAGGAAATAAAATTTTCTGCTTTAATAAATCAAGTATGAATTTTTTTAGCTTTGAACATTTTAATTTACTGCAATTTAACAGAAAAAAAAGAAATACATTAGTTTAATGTTGTTGGAAACTACCCTTCTAACAACCCTCTAGAGTTATGTATGCTCATGTATTTCTATCATTAACGCTCGAAATTAAGGACAGAATATTGCTAATGTAAGATAGTTTCTGGTTTTAAAGATGAAATATTTATTCGTTAAAAAAAGACAAATGATATGTTATTAAAAAGTTAATTCTTATTTATTAACAGTTAAGTAGTCATTGGATATTGCATTCAATAAATTTTTATCACAATAAATGATAATGAAAAGACAACTCGAAAGAAATGAAGTTTGCTTAAAAGAAGGAATGCTTAAAAAAATTGCAAACGTTATTATCTCAATTAAGAAGTCTTTTTCATCTAAAGAGAAAGAAAGAGAGTCAAAAATTGTTTAATGTCTGGATATCATTGATTTGTAATCAATTTTTCCGAGTAAATAACTTGAAAATATATATCTATCAATGCAAACGGAATCGAGAGTTAGTTTCAATAAGTAAGATTTTCTCTTTCTCAGTGCTTTCCTCTTCTCACTCTTTTATACTGATTGTGAGCTTGCTGGAGAACTACATCAAATCCTCAAACGAATCGGAGAGATTTCACGAATGAAATCGTACGACGATTCTGTTATATACTAGCTACTGTCTGAGAAGGGATGATAAAAGGAGGGATGAGGTGGCAAAGTGGTCTAACGTCTATTTCCCACTGAGTCTTTCATCTCGTGTTCAGTGAAACCGTTTCTCGAAAATGTCATTCAATTCGTTGAACCTAAAAGTCTTTTACTATATTCTCACTTGTCAGTCTCACACAGGCAAAAAATAGCTAATCTAAAAGGCGTTCATTTCATTTGGACTTTTCCTAGTTTTTTTTCTTCAAGACTTAATACGTACTCAAACCCACATCAATTCTACAGAATAAATCTGCACTAGTAAGTATCGAGTTTGATTCTTCTGATTTAAAGAGATAAGATGTATATAAGTTTTAAGTGCAAATAAAGAAAACTTATTTAAGAGAAACTTTGTCAATATAAAATTGTTGTGAGTGCACACTTATTACTACTAATAACGATTAAATATTACTAAAAAGTTAATACTATAATTTTTAAAGATTTTTTTCTCATTTTTATTCTAAAATAAAACTTTAATTCAAATGGGACTAATAGTTGTCCTGTAAAAAAATTAATTAAATCTTAAAAAAATTTTTTTAAAATAAAATCGAACAAAAAAAAAAAAAACTCAAATACAAAAATAACTAACTGCCATCAGGTTAGTTTTGACAAAAAAAAAAAGTATGTAAACAAAAATAAAAAATTTTTTTGTTTTAAATATTTATTTTTCTCGACAAGAAATTTAAATATTCATATCAAAAACAATAATATTCATGTGAGTCCTAGAATATTAAATGAAAAACAATAAACAATTTAGACAGAAGGAGTTTTTTTTGCTCATATGACAAAAATCTATTTTTATGTAATAAAGAAAAATCATTTTTTTATTCATATTTCATCTAGAAACATTAATTATTTTTTCATTTTAAAAAATTTAATTATAATTTAACAAGCATATGTACTATTACATCAAATAGTAATTAAACATCATGCACAAATACTTTCCAATAGCATTTATTCATTTAAACGAATCGTAAATCTAAAACTCTAATTGATATTCAAATTCGAAATAAACAAAAAACTTGACATACTCTTGATTGATTTACAACAGCTATTAGTGGTAGTTTTTGTGGCCGAATATTGTTAGAAAGTTTCAGCAAAACAATCAAACTTATTTTGTAAATAGAATAATTAACCTATGACCTATAAAAGAGTATTTCAACTGAATGAGTTAATTTGATTTTACACAAAAAAATCATTTAACTTAAATTACAAAACTTACATCAATATTTTCTCTTTAAAATTAAACAATTACAATCATATATCAAACGAAAAAATATCACAAAAATCAAACTAATTATTTTTAACTTGCAATTCATTATTTCTATTAAAAAAAAAAAAAGGGAGCTCATGTTGTTGAAATATAAATAAAGTAAACATTGATCAGAATAATTATTTCAATAATTAAATTAATGACCAAATTATAATAAACAAAAAGTATCGAGAAAAATATCCTGTTAGACGGAGAATATTTTTTAATGAGCTTGTTATTTCATTTTTAATTATTCATCATATTTATTTATTTATTTATATTTTTTTTTTTTTTTACATCAATCACAAGAGTTTTTTCCTATAAACATCCTCGTTATTTCATTTTCTTCATCTTGTTTAAATTTTCCTCCCGACTGTTTCTTTCATTTTTGTTTTAATATTTTTACGATGCTATTCAAAAGTTATTCGTATATCTCCACCTTCAATATAGACTCTAAACACGTATATTATAACTTTGGTAGGTTTATAATACATACAGATATTTTGTGTTTACTTCCATCACACAGAAATGAACAAAAAACTGTCTATATGTATATATAAAAGAAGCTTTTTCAAAGGTAGGTTATCGTTATAGTGGGGTTGTCACCCTTCTCTGCGTACTTCCACCATTGCAGACTCAGCTGTGGTAAATTAAAACGAAAGCCTTGGGATTTTGGGTGCAGGTAAGAGGAAAGGTAGAGGAAGAGAGAGACTCTAGAGCGTTTCAACATATTTCAGAGGCTCAACAACAAAGGGTTATACGGAAAGGGTGGGCGTACGGGTGGTCTTGCTTAGTTCTCTCGTCTTGAAATGAGTGTGTGTATGTGTCTGTATATATATATATGGATGAAAGAGTGACTCGTCGACGTAGCAACTTGTGCTATGGGCTCAAGGGAGTGTAGAATGAAACACACAAGTCGAGGTGGGCCATGTCGGTTAATATATTACAGGGCAAATGGCACGAAAGGCATAACGTACGAGCTGCACCGTGACGCTCCGTTAGTCTGCTCGGTCGGTCAATGTCTTCAGCTTCGTGTTGAATTTTAACCACCTTCTGCAAACGCCGGATATCGTTTCCTGTACAAATCGCCCTGGTGATTTAATCCCATCGTATACTACTTCTCGACTTTTGTAATTGTACCTCTAGATAGATACTACAGCTGCCAAGAAACTATTTCCAGAATACTCCAGCACACTTCATATAAACTTATATCTATACTTTATAAAGTTACATGAATAGTTTATCAGACATACTAGGATAAAAAATTCAATACCTCCGACTAACTTATTTACCAATATACCAGTGTATTTGTAACTTAGTGTATTATTACATATTGACTGTTATTTATGAATAAGTGATTTCAGTTTTGTTGGTAAAAATAAAATAGTGGTTGGGAGTTGTTGAATTTCATAATAAAAAAGAGATAAATACATTTTTGGTTGTACTGTATAATTTTAATATTTAGTTTATTACATCTTCTTAATAAGATTCAATTAATAACATTTAATTGTAGTTTAAATAAATATTTTTAAAAATTTTTAACGACAAAATTTTGCTACTGAACTTCTAGAGAAATGATATTATGATAATAGTCCATTGATAATTTGTTGCATAAATAACTTCCTCATAAATAAATCAGGAAATTAATTATCATGCTTCAATTCGTTCAATGATTAGAACTTACTGTACAAAAGTACAACTTTCACAGTATTAAATGAAACAGAATGAATAGTTAATAAAACAAAGCCATATAGAAAATTCATAACTCTGTTCAAGTTATTCAGTACTGTCCTAGAGTATTACAACCCAACTATCTCATTTTATATTATCCACAATTTATTCTTGAACAACTTTGAAAACAATTCTATAAAATCAATAATTTACAGCAGTTAAACGTTTCTCATATCGCACAATTTATTTATCATCCATTAGTAATTCTCTACCTCTCAGCAGAAGGTATTTATTCAAATAAAATAAACATATTAATATTCAACAAATTAATCACTAATAGTCAAAAAATATCTATGGAATAATATTATTACAGTCAATTAATAAAAATACTGAATGAATGTGATTTTTAAAAACAAACTGAAATCACAGAATAGTACGAACTTGAAATTCATGACTTCATCAATAAACTGACATGTCAAATATTATTTAACATTAATACAATAATAAAGTTTGCAACATTGTAGAATTATCCTTCACGTCTGTTTATGCTGATAGAATTACTTTTGTATAAATCAATAGTTTGAATGAATCAACTTTGGCATATACGTTAATACTAAAAGAGAGAAAGTGAGAGAGGAAGGAAAATAAGTGAGTGAAACGGATAGTGAATAACGTTGAATTTTCACGCATCGCCAGTGGGCAAACGTCAAAACGTAATTTCAGCTATCCTCTGTCACTCATCAACATCACCAGTTCTGTCGTCTAGTCTGATTTTGTTCGTGCATTCGTTTTCATTTATTTATTTATTTTTTTTTTTTTTTTTGATTATTTCTCGCTCTTTCTTTCACTGCATTTTCACCTGCCAAACATCATCCTGCACCAAGAGAGCAAGAATATAGTTCGTTACTACTAACGAATTGCAGTACGAAGTTGATTTTACATCAGAAGTGATAATTAAAGAGAGGATATTTTTGTTCCTTTTTCACTTGGACTGTGATGTAGAAAGGCACTTCCTGTCGATAGCAGTCATTGAGTGGTATCAAAATATAAAGAGGAAGGGACAAGGAGATGAAAATAATAAGTTATTGGACAAAGCATGAGTTGGTCATATAAAAAGTAATCGACAATTTCGTTTGCTGCTGCACTAGATGAAGGAACAAAAGCCTTGTTGGCTTGATTCCTCGTGGGCTTACAAAGTCTACATTAATATAAGGGGCTATGAGAGTCTAGACTGCTCAGATTTGTCACGAGTTCTTCCAGCTGACAAATCATCTGCGTCTGAATTTTTTATATTTTTATTAAAATGAAAAAATTGGAAGGGCAGGTGAATGCTATTCATAGAAAGAAAAAAAAATGGTGGTCCATATTATAAGGGAAATATTATTTAAATAATAATTAATTATTAAAAATATTTAAAATTAAATTTTTTATTTACATGATAGTTAAATTTTCTTGAATTTTGGGTTTTTTAATATAAAATAAACCATAATTGTGTTTTTAAAATCAAAAATTTGATATTGCAATATCACAGTAATTTATTGCAATTTAAAGTGTAAAATTTTCTGAAGCAGAAGACTTAATATAAAAGTCATTTATTCGAGCATTTTATTGCGTAAAATGAGAATAAAGTGTATACACTTTATCTACTTTTATCTATAAAAGGGCGGATGTCATTTATTGTTAAGGTGTATTAAATATGATTCAGATTGATAGACATTGTGAGGGCAAAGTTGAGAATGTCTGGTGAGGAAATTTCACGTGAGGACATGAAGAAGAGTAAAAAGAAATAGTATACAGAGTAGAAGTGAGCAGTGTGGCACGACAAATTGGTCATGGAATTTCTTCTCGTTGGGAAGCCGTTCACACGATGCTCTTCGCGTCTTGCCATCGATCTTGACTCGGGTCACGAAGTGGCTATGCAAAATATATGAGAAAGAAAGGAAGAAGGAGAGGTGCAGAAGCAGTAAAAAATGGGTCTGATAAAAGTTCCATCGTTTTACGAGTCGTTCAATGGAAAATAAGAATTAAATGTCGAAAAAAAAAATGCAAAAGTATCTTCGATTAAGTCTCTTTATTTCTTTACCTTTCTCTCTATGTCTCAATACTTATCTGAACTCGTTCTTTATAACATATAGGGTTTTCGTTAAACGAATTTCTTAAAGAGAGGAATGCGCGAACGTAAAAGTTTACGAAGATTTAAGTGGAGTCGTTGAAGAGACCGAGACGTCGCGAATTTCATTTCTTCATCATTGGAAACTTGAACGACGTTGTGAAAACTCGATCCTTTATATTTGTATTTCTCTCTTTCTCTCTCTCAGTTACATGCAACTGACGCTGCTACTAACACATACACGTAAAGCAAGTTGTCGCGAGGCAACGCCCGAGCTTCCTCTACTTCCTTGCCCCGCTTGTGGGTGTGACTCGATTTGGAATTTCTCACGTAAGGGTGTATTGACGAACGCTGAGCTCGACAGAAATTAGTTTAGAAATTTCCAACCGTCCTATTCTCGGTTATTCTCCCTTGCCCTTGTCGTACCCACTTGTGCGTTCCACCTTGTCGTATATACTGATATTTAAAGCGTAATTCCACCAGTTCCTCAATTTGATTCATACACAGAACAACCATTTCCTACCAATCAACTTTATTATATATCATCGAGTTTGTCATTCTCATGGTTATCATTTTTAACAAATGCTTTAAAACCGTGGAAAGTCAGTCAGAATTATAAAGTTATACTCTGATATCAAGTTGAACAATAGTCAAGAATGTTTGATAAATAATAAATCGGATTTTGATCTCAAATGAAAGTTTATGTTCAAATATAATTGATTTTTATTGTCAGAAGATAAAATCATCTTCAATTCAAAATTATTCTTAACAAATTTTATTTTCTAATAAAGTTACTTTTCTAAATAAATTCTCTTTTTTCTTCACTGAAGCTTACTTCATTTCAGCTGACCTTATTCTGTTGGAACCTAATTTCATGAATGAAATTTCGAGAGCTTTATACAAAATTTTAATTGCATAATTAATTTCTGAAATAAAATTTTGCTATTATATGAACTAAGTAGTATAAATTAAACTCGATACTAACAAGAAAAAAAAAACACTTACTAACTTTATATACATTAGTGTTTTTCATCCAGAACATTAATTTGAATAGATTGAAATATTCAGCCATTAACAAAATAAATATTCCATCTAGCAGCATATATTATTGAAGTAGGCCAAATAAGGCATGTTTACAACCAAGAACTAAAGTTATAAAATTCACCATTCTTGTTTTGATGAATTATATTTTAGAAGAACAAAAAGTCAAAAAAGCTTGTTCTTCATATAAGCATGGATATCCATACTCAAGTGTTATATACACTTGTCAACTTGAATACAACAATTAATCATTAAAAACATTCCATTTTTTTAACATATAAAAAGTGATAATTATTTATTGTTGCTTCATAAACATTGAATAAAAATAAACTAACCAATCTGAAGTAAAAACAAAAGCAATGAATTACAATAAAACATTTACCTGAAATTAGCTGAAAATAATTCTCTCAATGAAAAATGCCATACTTTAAAATACTTTTGTTATTTTTCTAGTAGGCAATAATAGTTGCTCTGGTATTCACTTGAAGAGCATTTAATGCAAGTATAATGAATTCTCCCTTGCTCGGATATTTCAATTTCTAGAATGATGAAGCAAACTATCCATGCTCCAGTTAACACAAATCACCAATAGAGTTACTAATTTATTTTTTTTTTCTATTTACTTCACAGTCAATTTCCAAAAAATCTCATTCGTAACTCGAATCTTCAAGGCTTATTAACACAATTCTGAAGCTGTGAACCTTGGATATATGATGAACATCATTCCAAGGATAAACTGAACTCTGTTAATGAGCAAGTCAATTCACACCTATGAAGGGTTCCTTTGTGTCTTCCTTGTGATAATCATAGAGACAGGACATAAATGTTCCTTCTCACTTTAGAACTGACTTCTATGAAACTCTGATGCTATTCTTGATGTAATAGTTTCTCAAATCATTGTCGTTAAATGCTCGTCGTTGGTGTACGTGTTGAAAGATTTGACTTGGTGAAAAGATAACTTAATTCACTGATTTGTTAATTTCTCTTCTGAAACTTTGGTAATTTAATGAAATTTACGTTTCCATTTATTGTACTTTTCTTTTTTAACCATTTCTTATTCTTCATTGCTTAGTTAACCTGATAGCGTTATCTATCCTAGGTGTTCTAATAAAAAGAAAAGATGCTCCAGTGCTTTTTAAAGTTTCATTGACTGGTAATAATTGTAACTCACTAGCCAGGTCGAAAAATAAAGAGGTATTTTGTACTCAATGGACCTCAATAAAGTTGGTTAATTTTGTAAAAGAAATAAATGATAGCATCAATCTTCTGGCTGTGATTTTTACAAATCTAAAGCTTGTAAGATTTTTCTGGAAATACTAGTAGATCTGTAGACAATAACATAGCATAGATTATTATGAATTTATTGATGATGTTATTAAAAAAAATTCAATAAAATAATTGAAAATAATAAATTGAAGTTTTGGAAAAAACACAAGTTGTAAAAGTGGATTTAAGTACAAAATTAATTGCTATTTTGCGACCTGAATTCTCAAAACGAGCACATATTTTATTCATGACAAAAACTAGTGCATTCAAGATACGCCGGAAGTGGGAGGTAAATATCGAAAAGAGAACGGAAAGAAGTTGATAGGTATAAAAAATTGACTATAAAAAAATACAAGTCATAAAATGAAAAGATATGTACCACTGTATCATGTTCTTTTCTCGTATTTTACAACTTTTTTATTTTTTTTTATCTAACTCCTTTGTACTTCATATCCTATAGATAAAGACTTGGTCTTTCGAATTGTCGTTATGAGAGTATCAAAGGTAAGGATACATGACAACGATACCACTGCGTTCATTCCTCTTTTTCATCTCAGAATATATCCTGGGTATTGCTACAATTGTGACAACGTATACTTCTCTCTATGATTTCTTTTCTCATTTATTGTCAATCCATTGAGGCTTCTATGATATCTCTCTGGATATATTCCACACATTCAGAATTTCTAATATATTATATGGACTCTAGTCAATGTTGATAAGAGGGACAGTTTTCAATATTTACTTTCGGGCAGTGAACTTTTCCAGAAAGTGCTTTCAAACATTTTAACAACTCAATAAAACAAAATTATTCATTAATTAAAATTTTTCTCATTAAAGTTTAAATATATTTTTAATCATTTAAAAAAAAAAAACTTTATATTTATTCAATGTTAAAAAAAAGATGTCTAGAAGTATTTTGTGTAAAATAATATGTAGAAGATGGAGTATAATTCTATTTTTATAGTTTAAAGGAATTTGATATAAGAATATATTTTAATATTCGATTCTCCTTAAAACTTTATGAGATTAACAATATATATTGTATATATATATATATATATATATATCACTTGCACTGATTATATATTCCAAGCTCAATAGAAATTCTGTCCTTCAGTAATAAAAATTCTCCGACGTTTTTATTACAGATTTTATTTCCGTTATGTTACAACTATTATATTGACAATATTATCAAAAGAGAGTCGATATTAATAATTTTTTATATTCATAAAATCTAGATAATATACCTTTTACATGCTGAGTTTTGTAACATCCATGTTTTAAATTTCAAACAAGTTTTTATTGAATGGAAATATCAATAACTACGATTCGTTTTTTTTTTAAATTGTTATTTAAAAATTTCTTTATTAATATAAATTTTTTTACTATAAAAATTTATTTTTAGTTTTACGTAAATATATTCTCTTCTATTGTTCCAAGTAGAAAATGTTGCCAATTTTTGTAGTGTTGATACAAAATACAAAAAATACCATCATAAAGCTTTCTCTGAAACTATTTTATCATGCAATAGTGGCAGAATCTTTCGACCAGTATATCGGAATCACATAAGACTGACACGTGCATTGGATGAAAAGTATGTTAGACTGCATCGTTTGCCATTTCTCATTCCGTGTCAATTTCCCGAGGGTAGAGTGGACGCATATAAGCCATAGTCTTAATCGTAAATCTTAGAACATAATCGATACTGGTCGCACGTTTTTCTCATTCTCTTTTATTTTCTTCCGTTGTTTCTTTGCCCCTCGAGCAAGTTTCTCACCCTGTAGCAGCTTACCGCGAGCACCGTCTGCCACTGGATATATAAAATCCGTTGGTGCTTTCACTTAAATTCTTACAGATTCTTGGTGACCATCGTCTTTTCTCTTAACCGTTTGAGCACCAAGTGTGTTAAAGAGTAATCGATGATATATATATAAATAAAGTGATGGAAAAAGCTCTTAGAGTAGTGGTGGAAGAACGAGAGAATATAAATGAAAAGAGAAGCAAATGTTATTGGAGAAGGTATGAACCGAGTCGTAGTAGGCTATTGTTTCTGCGGGCTGCCCTGTATCGAGACTAATGAATTGCATTATTGGAAATCCGGTATATAAATAAGGTTATGCCATTAGCGATGGTCGATGGTAATTGCCGGTATTATGTTTCGATGTTATAACACCTTGTTGTTACGGCTTTTTAATTTATTCTTCGTGGCATCTACTTTTATCATTATTTTTTGTCACAATTTTCTCTACCTCCATTTTTTTCAACTTTTATGCATGATTGATGGTCAGGAAAATTCAAATTTTTTCCCAACCTCATAAAAAAATAGATGAGCAATTTCAAGCATAACGAGGATACATAGCAAACTTTGAGATGATAAAATTAATTAAATTTCCTGCTGAAATTATTTCGAGACTTTCATTCGAGATTTTTTTCATTCTTTTTTAGGTTCATTACTTTTTTGTAAAGTTGCAATAAGCAAACAAAATTCTTTTATGGATGCTTTTACATGATTTTAGATGCAGGTATAGGTATAATATTATTCCAGAAACTAATGTAATATGATTAGTAAATTTTGCAAAACTCCTTATCTCCTTAAGAGGTAAAAATTTTTATAATAAATATTTTCTATTTCAATATAATAGACACATTAAAATTAAATATGAAATACATAAATGAAATATTTTTTAAATAATCTTTGTGATTCACAATAAATTTCTCAACTATATTCTAATTTTTAAAATATTCGAGAATATAAAAATTTGCGGCTTAAGTAATTTATTTATTTATTAAAATATTTCAATGTAAAGAGATACTTTTGATGAATAATCAAGTGTAAGCCGTCTTTTTGAAGGTTTACATTGTAATACAAGACAATATTGATTTTTAAGAGATGAATAAATAATTATACACAAAATAAATGCAAAAATCGTTAAAGGAAAAAAAAATAACACTAATCCTAAAGCTTATACAAATGATAAATATTGAAAAAGTAAAAAAAACTTTTTTGTTAAAACAAATAAAATTTTAACATTAAAAAATGCAACAATGCAAAAACAATAGTATATAAAAATTCAGTTGATTAATGTTATAGCTTTTGAGAGAAAAAAAGCAATGATTTGAATAATAAGGTCGTTTTATAGAATGAAATTAGCATTTAATATTACCGAAGTCATAAAGCACATTAATAAAAAGAAAGAGAGTCTTAAGGAAAAAAATGAAAGTTCATTTACTGCATCGTACTAAGTAGATTAGGCGGTAAAATTTGAATAGTGGCACCTGTAGTTTATTTATCTTTATTTCGCTGTTATATTCAGCGGAGAGAAGAGAATATCTCGAAGTTTGCAGAAGCCCTGAGGTGAAATTAATTGGCCTACGTAGAAAATTGTGGATGCGAGAAAAAGCTATAGGTAAAAGCTTATAGGATTCATCCCCCAATGCAAGTGTAGAAAGGGTATGAGGGCAACAGGGTAGTCTCCATTTTTCCTTTCATTGACAAACTCATCTCGAGTGCTTAGTTGAGACACTCTGTACGACCTTAATTAAGACGTCAAGAGAATTTTAACCTTCGCTTCTACCCGTCTATCTGATCAACTATTAAATGAATCTTGAAGTAAACATCTCGCTCTCTTTTTTCCTTTCATCTCCTTTCAGATTACTCTCAATCTTTTTTTACATCTGTCGAATGAGATTTCTCATCTCTTCCAATTAAATAGTATATTATATTTAAATAAGTTGAAAAAAAAATACAAACACTTATTATTTTCTTGAGGAAAGTCCAAGCTCAAACGAACAAATTTACTCTTCAAAGCAATCCTGAAAATCTTCTTGAACGATTTTTTTTATCCACTAAATGTTCTCTTTGCAATCAGCATTAACCAGTTGTTTTCGCGAGATTTTTTTCAGAATATATTCTATTGAAACTAAAAAATTCTATGAAAAAATTTATTATTATTTATTTTTTTCTTCTTTATGTTTTCCACTGAGATTTTATTTATTTGTTATTCTAAATAACGATGCTATTTTTAAAAGAAAAGAGTTACCTTTTCGTAAGCATTTTTTTTCTGTCTTTCATACAAGTATATAATCAAATATTTTCACAACGTACAAAAACTGGTTTTCCTCTTAAAAATATTTTACCTCAGTATATATAATAGAATAAATGAATTAAATTATCTTATCACCATTTTTCATATTCTTTTAATAGGGCTGTGAAAAAATATAACCCAAAAGAATAACTTTTAAAAAAAAATAATTACTTAAATTATCATTAAAAATAACTTGACTAAGAAATTTAGCAAATAATTTAAAACAAATATTGATCTCAAAAAAAGGTATCTTTCTTTGTATATATGGGCTTTCATCAACATATAGTTTGTAATTAACAAGAGAGTTAGGTTTTCTCTTTACTGTACTTCCGGTGTCAAGTAGAATGACGTTCATCAAGGATGAAGAACAAACGAATGAACTTGAAGAGCTCGACTTTAAGCATGTGTCCTCGGTAGTCAACGATCAAAAGGAATCTTGACGATTCTTTGCCATCATGTGCCCGTCAATCGTTCACTACGTGTACAACCATCCTGATAATTAAGACGTCCTGCTGTGCCTTCTGTTGCAAGTGGCATTTCATTATTAATCGCCAAGGCTCCCGATGAAACTATGTTGTACATCGAGTGTGTACGCCTTATACTTATAAAGTTGAAACAATTTTTACGGCTGTTATTTAATATTATACCATACAATATCCTTATAAAGTCTGCTTCGAGTGAACCTTGCTTAGTTCCATGTGAAATCATGTCATGTACAGCTGAAATAATTAAACTTTATGGATCGAATTTTACACAAGAAATATTTACGCTGTTTTATAATTTGAAGGATCGGAATATTTTTATCCAATTTATTATTTATAATCATTATTGGCCATGTAATAAATAACAATTATTCGTGATATGATGCTGAAGAAAATTTGTATGTAAATATGAAAGAGATATAGATTTGTCCTTGAGGTGGAATTCATTGACTTGAAAATAGTTTAACATCAAAATATGATGATAGAAATTTTTGTTGAATTTTTAGTAGCTTGTTGAGATAATTGTTTGTAAATTTAAGACATAAATAACAAATAAGAGTGTATTTATAATTGATCGAATTTTTTTATTGTTAATAAATAACAAAAAAATTTTTCAAACTCTAAATAATCTTAAGCAAAGTTCACTAATAAAGATGAATTTATTGTATCAGAAAGTGATTGTTGAAATTTTATAGAGTAATTGAATTAAAAAAATTCAGTTAAATTATAAAAATTAAAAGTTGCTCTGAAGTTAATTAAATCGATAAAATTAAAAAAATAAAACATTTTACTGATGTAATTGAATTTATTGGTGTAAACCGACTTTATAATCAGTTAACTATTCTAAATGACTCGCCTTGGAATGAAATTATTTATTTAAATGAAAAAATTGCTTTCAATAAAAATTTTATAGACTTTTAAGTGACAAATAACAAAAAATTTGATTGGTCATTATTAAACAATTTTATTTGAATAAATATTCTGACAAAATCATATTTATAAGAATGATTTCATTTCAAAAGATTTAAGATATTATCTAAAATAAATATATTTCTAATACTTTTAGACTTTACTCTGACTGAATTTTTAACTCATGCGTAAAGTAGTTGAAGATGATAAATTAATATGATATTTACACAGACTAGCAATTTTATAATTACCCATGTTTGCATATAGAAAGAGTACATATTTGAGTATCAGTTGAATCTGAAACCACTCCTTATTAAACATAAGGACGGTTGGGAGGATCAAGCAAATCAAGTAACTTCACATCATTCGATCTCCCTTTGTTCTCGATCTTGACCTTTTGTACAAGAGTTCGATCATTCGCCCCACGGCGAGTCTCGCGGGGATGTTCAACTTCTCTCTTGTCCTCTTTCTTACTCCTCCATTAAGCATGCAGTCGCATTCCACAACTTGCACACCCCTCCTCGACCCATATTTCCACTCATTCGATATTCCTTTCATCACCTTCACTTAAGCCACACACTACTTCTCCCTATCTCCGATACACAGTATTTAAATTCGGGCCAACTTTTATGATATTCACCAATGCAATTGGGATACTAGAAGCAATTTTTTTTTTTGACGATATTTATGAAGGCGAGTGAATATAAACGGAATTGAAACTTTGATCTCGGTGTGAGACCGTGCCGGTTATTATGACCTCTCTTCACGCGATATTGAATTATTATTCTTGTCATTGTCTAGGATTTTTTATTTCTATTTTTATCTCGTTCTTTCATATAAATCAGAGCTATTATATCATAGAAAGGTGCTGGTCCCACCCGCGTTGCCTTTCAAATTTCATATTAGTTTCTCTCTTTTATCAATTTCATTTTTTCGCCGATCAATTTACTTAATAGGTATAGGACTGACGCAATAGTTTTGACGTGCTATTGAAACATTCATTTAAACTAATAATCATTTTTATTCTTTACTTTGGTAGAAAATTATTTCATTAAATCATCTTGAGTGATCCATAAATATTGATTTGTTATTCCACTTACAATATTTATCTTCAACTGATTCTAGTTTGATGTTGAGATTGATAATGATGAACAACTTGACTATTTCAAATTTATAGATAATTTAAATTTGATAAAAAATTTTCTAAATTTTTCTGTAAAATTATAAAAAAATATAAACATAATTTAATTTGATTTATTTTTACTCATAAAATAAAAAAAAAAATTATGATGAATTATAAATGGATTATTTTTCACTGTTTAATTATGCAGAGAACTCTTTAAATAGAAATATTTTATTTTTAAATAAATTGAATATCACAACATACAATAAATTTTTGCTTCATCATTTTTCATGATAAAAAAAATCATCAAACATTGTGTTTACAGTAAAACAGATTCAATCATTTTTCCCACGTTCAGAAATTATTTATCAACGCCATAAATAGTATTATTCTAAAGATAAATTGCATAACAGTATTTTAAAATAAAATTATATCAAAGTCTATTATGACAATTCGGGCTTATTTAATCAGAATTTTTTTTTATTTCGATCATCAATTTATCTTTTTTTTCTGATTGCTTTATTTATCATTTCAAATTAAACTCGAGGACAGAAATTTCATGATGAAAATGACGGTGGTTCATGATTCTACAACTCATTATATCATTATCTCATTTCCTGGATGAATCACCCCAACTTGATACATCACAAATATAATTCCCGTTGCTTTAAACGCATTCATATAAATTCATACTCTTGTGCACATCCCATATACATGTATATTTATCATCAATGTTACATGAATGTATACATTTCTATAACTTTCGAGCATACTCTCATCTGAGCAAATTATTCTAAATCGATTTACTGTCGACTGTGATGCGAGAGTCCCTAGGAATTACATTGACGATAGAATTCAATGTTGGCAGCTTCTATTGTTGAAAATCGAGAGGAAATTAGTGGAATTGAGAATAAAACATTCGTTGGTACTAATGGTTCAGTCTCCTCTCCCTTTATAACTTAGTTTTGGCTTCACAGAAACTGCAAAATTTTATACATTCAGCACAACATATATCCTTCAACTATGTTATTCAGTGCAGAACCTTACCCTACTAAAATCATAACAAACTGTAGGAAAAAGCTTCTCTATTACACTAGAGAATGTGTAAGAGTAATGATATAGTCACAAAAGTTAACACTCTTCCTTCTATTCTCTCTAGACATTTTGATAGTTTCTCTCTCCTTCAGGATTTAGTTCTTCTCTCTTTCTCTATACCTTCCCAGAACCAATCGATCCGCTTTCCCGGGGCGCTTTGTTTCCTCCCAACGTGCGGAACCGAGCAAAGATATAGCATATTGCTCAGCACAAATCGGGGTTGCGAAATGCGAGAACCGTCGAGGGTCTTTGTTTCATCAAGTCAATAAATACCGTTATGATTGAGCAAGTCTATATATCTTTTTTTTGTTCATTTTTTTTTTTTTTGTAATCATTCAATACTCTGTAAATTCGCTCTCTGAGAATCGTACTGAGATTTGTTATACCACGTCCTCAGGCCACCAAGGTAGATTTGAACAAATTACCTATCATATATAGGATATAGTCAAAACAATATATTAACTATTTTTTTTTATATTTATCTATGCAGTGGCCGATCGATTACACTGCTTTTTCGAACCTGTTGCTTTTACACTCAAACATTCTGCATGGTTATATTATGTATAGACATTTATTGCTGATAGAACAGCTAATAAGAGCATTAGAACACGATTCGTTTTATTTATTGTAAAAAGTGACTACACTATAGGAAATAGAATTTTTTTAATTGGAAAAAGTTTTCCCATTTAACACCAGAGATTATTAGTGGTACAGTAAATATTTAAGAGAATTTGAAAGGAATATCTTTTAAACGAAGTTTGCTTTGATCATAAATCTTAAATTGATGATGAGATTATTTTTATTATATTTAATTCATGATTGTATCAAATATGAATTTAATCAAATCATGGTAATGAAACTACCCCTGTAATGATTTGATTTGAAATTCAATATAAACGAAAGCTAATAATTATACAATAATTTTATGCTCCAGTTATGGTATATTGTGTTTGAACATTTTTTTAATTAACATATTTCAAACTACAAGTGTTGCTTTAATTATTTCACGACATGAAAAATCTACAATTATTATCAAATATTAATATAATTTGAAATAATTTTGTCATGTGTAAAATGATTTAAAATAATTTATCATTTTAATTGCCACTAAATATTCAGTGACAGTTGTACTTCATTATTATTTTCACTTAATGAATTTCAAATTAAGACAAAAATTTTGGGATTAGCTGAAAATAATTATTTAAAATGTGAAAATAACCGTTGATTAATACAATTTAGTTGATGATTTAAAAATATTATAAAGTATTGAAATGATGGTTTCATTACCATAAATTCAATACAGATTCAAATTATGAACTTTCTGCAGTGATGATCAATAATTCATTTATAATTGTTACGGGCTTCAATAACTATAATTCAATGCTCCTCTGAAAAACGAAATACACATTTCATTTCTGCATCAATAGAAATAAATGTACTCAAACCAAAGTAATATTTTATATATATTATATATATTTATTCCTTCATATTCTATTTCTAATTGATAGGCAAAGTAAATTAGCCATGAAATAGTTTCAAGTACAAAATCGTGAAAAAATGTATAAACATAACTCGACTATACATTTTCATAATTTACAAATTTTTTTAACAATTATTACTTCATGGATAATATAATCTTCATTTTTAGCATAAGGAATGTACAATTACGTATAATAGCTTTATAAAATTATATTTAAACTGAAGTAATTATAAAATTTTTTATTTTCTAGGTGGTTGTAGAGAGTGCAAGTATTGCACAGGAATATGGAGATCTGGAGATCGATCCTAACTCAACAGTGAACCCCGACCTGCTGTTTGATGCTCAACAGCCACCAATGCATCTCTACGTGCTGACTGAAAAGAAAGTCTCCAAGGTTAAAGTTCAAGAATGCTCTGTATACAAGACTTGTTGGGATTGCCTTGGTGCTAAAGATCCATATTGTGGCTGGTGCTCATTGGAGAATAAATGTAATTTACGTAGTGACTGTCCGGATGCTGCAAACGATCCTCTTTATTGGGTTCCATACAAGAGTGGTCGATGTACCACTATAACTTCAGTAACACCAGATCAATTACAGAAAACGACTGCACGAACTCTAGAATTATCAATTGACAATTTGCCAACTCTAAATGGAGAATTTCTATGTGCATTCTCCGTATTTGACAAAACTCTTATCACAAATGCATCACGAAAAACATCTGGAGTCAACTGTACGACGCCAAGAACTGACCTGTTGCCTTCCATTCCAGTAGGCCATCACCATTTTACAGCTAAATTATCGGTTAGAATGACCAATGGACCAGATCTTGTAGCAACTAATTTCACATTCTTTGACTGTAATACCTACTCATCGTGTACTGAATGCGTATCATCCAGTTTCCCTTGTGATTGGTGTGTCGATGGACACAGATGTACACATGACACTGCCGCAAACTGCCGTAATGACATTCTCGTCACGGGTGTTAATGTAAGTCAATAATGAATTTATTTTATAGAAAAATCTATTTATTTATTACCATCGTTGTTCAGCCGTTTTTAATGAAAATGAATGATTTTAATTGATTCCGATTTATGAATCAATATTCCCATCTCATGATTCTTATTTATCTTTCAATTTTGTACAAATAATTTCAAATCAATTTCTAGTTATTAAATTTTTAATCATTTATAATTAAAAAAATTGTAATTTAAATATATATTTTTATTTTATAATTGAAAAATTAAAATTAGAAATGTCTTCTATTAGATGAAATTAATTTGTACGAAAGGTATAAATATTTATACAAGAAAACGGAAATAAAATTAATATGAATTTAAATAATCGTTAAAAGTTTATGAATATCTATTGACAGAATTTTTTTCAATTTTTCAACTTTCAACAATAAATTACATCAGTATAATAATAGTAATGGGAATTTTCAAGTCTATTAACATGTCGTTGAATTAATTGGAGCAGAGTATTAATGATTCAAGTTTATTCATAGTAAACTATCAAGTAATATATAGCCTTTCACTAAAATCCATTACAATATTGGAAAAATTAATTTTTTATATATCTTTTTATTATAGAGAATAGGACCGAGTTATAGAAGTGGGCCAGCATTCTGTCCAACAATAAATTCAACCGGATCTCAGGAGATTCTCGTGCCTTCTGGCGTTAAAAAACCTATTTCTGTCCAAGTGCATATCATAGGAGTAAGTATTGATTTAAGATGGTTTTTTTTTAAAACTCGTCTGACTAAAGAAAATTCAAGTATAACCAATTAAAGTTGAGAGAAAATACAACCTAGATTTATATTCTGATAATAAAGAAAATAAAATTTTTTATTTTGAGATCAATTTGTAATTTAAAATTTAAAAAATTCAAATTGAAATTTCATGAAATAATGAATTATCTATTGACCAAAAAAAACAAAAAGAATTTTTGTAAAGATTCAATATTTACTTTTATTTTATTTTTTCAGCAATTTATCGTACAAACTCGGTTTGTCTGTCAATTCAACATAGAAGGACGAGTAACGAGTGTCAATGCCAAAATTTTTGGTGATACAATTGCTTGTGATGAAATGGAATTTTCATACAGCTCAAAACCGCCCAACATAACTGTACCATTTGCTGTTATCTGGGGTGGATCCAAGCCTCTTGACAACCCCTACAATATTCACGTTGTTATATATAGATGCCGCGACATGGCAGACAATTGTGGTATGTGTTTAGCAATCCCTCCAAAATATGGCTGTGGTTGGTGTCAAAGCTCAGATAGGTGTGAAGTAAAAGAACAATGTGAACGTGGATTCGGAATATGGTTAGATAGAAATATGACTTGTCCAAACCCAGAGATACATTCATTTGAACCAATGATGGGTCCATGGGAAGGTAACACCAACATAACGATCAAAGGAATTAATCTCGGTAAGACCTTTAGTGACATTTATGGAGGCGTGACTGTTGCTGGATTGCCTTGCCAGCCTTATGAGAGCCTTTACATACGCACAAAACAAATTACATGTCGAGTTGATGGTCCTGGTAATAAAGAGCAAAAACAAGGACCAGTTATTGTAAAGATAGAAAATTTTCGAGGTCAATCCAGACATAATTATCAGTTTGTCAACCCAGTCATCACGAATATTTCACCGAAATATGGACCGAGAAGTGGAGGAACGACTGTGAAAATTACTGGAAGGTATATGAATGCCGGCAGTGAGATTAAAGTTATGATTGATGACCTGCCTTGCTCGGTAATTAATGCAGAGTCCAACGAGACATTATGTATGACTAGTGCTAGTGATATTAACAGAAATGGAACTCTCTTAATGATATTCGACGGAAAAAACAGAACTTATAATGGATTTTTTGAGTACGTAGATGATCCGACCATTAAAAGCGTCGAGAGTGGTGTTGCTGGACAGATGAAAATTCCTAAAGGAATCCCAGCAGGTGGAATCAAGATTTCAGTTACTGGAAAGAACCTTGGTTATATTCAAAATCCACAGATGTATGTATATTACGATGAGAAAATGTTTGTATCTCGCTGTGACGTTCTTAGTCAAACGAATATGGAGTGCAAATCACCAACGATTGAAGTGCCAGAAAATGTAGTACTAGATGCAGAGAAACCTTTGAATTTAGAATACGGATTTCGCATGGACAATGTATCTGGAGTTCAAAATCTCACTCAGTACGGCTTTAACCATTTTCTTCTTTATCCCAATCCTATTTATGATACATTCGATGAAGAAGTCAAGTATTACAAAAGTGATTATCTCACGATCAATGGCCAACATCTTGATCGTGCTTGTCAAGAGTCAGACGTGATTGTTCAGATCGGTTCTACTTATTGTAACGTGACATCTCTATCGAGGCAACAACTCACTTGTAGGCCACCGCTTTCTCAACCCCCGGCACTCAATGCCGAAGGTCTGCCTGATAAACAAGAACTGCCTGAAGTAATAGTTATTGTTGGCAATACTCTACGTTTCAAGATAGGCAAATTGAGTTATGCTCTACCTACTGGTTTGAATGGACCACTTTCCAAACCTGCACTTATAGGTGTTGTAGTGGCTATCGTAGTTCTTATCGTCATTTTCATCGCATTCCTCATTGCATATAGACGAAAATCAACGGAAAGTAACCGTGTGCTCAAAAACATGCAAGAACAGATGGATATTCTTGAATTACGTGTCGCAGCTGAATGTAAAGAGGCGTTTGCTGAATTACAAACGGAAATTACTGATCTCACTGGTGATGTAACCAGTGGCGGAATACCTTTCCTAGATTACAGGACGTATGCTATGAAAATTCTGTTTCCGAATGTTGATAACCACGTAGTTCTTCAGTGGGATAGACCAGAACTATCACGTAAAGAGAAAGGTTTACGTCTTTTTGGACAGCTTATTATGAATAAAACCTTCCTACTTCTCTTTGTGAGGACCCTTGAAAGCAATCGTTACTTTTCAATGAGGGATCGTGTCAATGTTGCAAGTCTCATCATGGTAACACTGCAGAGTAAAATGGAGTACTGCACAGATATTTTAAAAACTCTACTTGCTGAACTCATCGAAAAATGTATGGAAGGGAAAAGTCATCCTAAATTACTACTTAGACGGTAAGTGTTAAAAATATATCATCACCGTAATTCTTCACGATTGCCTTTTCTCTTTTTATCTACTATTGCTAAGCTTGAGAAATCACATAATTTCTACAAATTAAATTTTTTTCTATTTTTAAATTATTTCTCTCGCCTTCAAAGCACTAATTTATACTTTTACTCATAACCACAATTTTTTCATTTCTTTCAATTTATCAAAATTTCTTTGAAATTATGCATCAAGTATAATATTACTTATAGAATGAATTTCATTAAAGGTCTTTAATAAATTCTATGCAAATTAATAAATATTTCCATGATTTGAGTTCTTTTATAAATATTTAATAAATCAATATTTGGTTAAGATATTGATTATACAGATTGAATATTACATTTTATTAATTCAAATATTACTTACTAACTGCCCTTTTATTATTGCTTTAAAAACATTTAAAAGACCATGATACTTTCATAATTTATATTTGACTTTTACACTGACTTTAAAAGTTTATTATTCTTAATATTTTTGTTCAGCCTTCTTATTACCTCAAGTATTTCGAAAGATACGGAAATTTATTTATTGTACATTTTATAAAAAAAAAAATTCTTCAATTAAACTTTTGATAAAGTGATTTCATTAAAAATTATGTTTGTTCTCATTATAGATAATGTTGTTTATTAGAAATGTTTTTTTTTGTACGTATATGGATGAAAAAATCTAGCACAATGTGAGAGCAAAAAAACCATAATCATTATAAATAAAAATAAGAGTTTTATTAACCAGTTGATTTTAATGAATTAAATTCAATGCTGTGAGCTTGAAAGCATTCAATTAAATCTAAAATTAAATGGATGTTTTTCTTTTCAGGACCGAGAGTGTTGCAGAAAAAATGCTATCCGCTTGGTTCACTTTTCTGCTGTACAAATTTATGCGCGAGTGCGCTGGCGAACCACTTTATATGCTGTTTCGTGCAATGAAGCAGCAGGTTGACAAGGGTCCTGTTGATGCAATCTCTTCCGAAGCACGGTATTCACTCTCGGAAGAGAAGCTTATAAGACAGTCAATTGACTTTAAGCCAATGGTAAATGAAATTATTCCAATCATTCGTTTGTTAATTGCTTGAATCAGTCAGAGTAAAGTAAATATTCATTTCCTCTTCTCTTTTATTTTTCAGACCGTCTATGTAACCATAGCTCTACAAACAGTATTTAGTGGATTAGATCCTAGCACTGAAAACGTCCCTGTGAAGGTTCTTGATTGTGACACCATTTCTCAAGTTAAAGAAAAAGCATTAGATACCATTTACAGAGCTACACCATATAGTCAAAGACCTAGAAAAGATGATCTTGATCTCGGTAAGTTTATTATTCTGTTATTTAAATGATCTAGGGATAAAATGATTACAAAAGTAGTATTAAACTTTTTTATCTTTTTATATATATTAAATTTTAATTTTTTGTTCTGTTTAATTTTGAATGTTTCCATTCTTCTGAAATAAAACTAATCTGAAAAATAAACTGTTCTTATAATAGAATAAATTTGATTTTGATGGTTGGAACATATGACTAATTATTTCATTTAAATGTTACAAGCAATAATATTTCCATATAAAACCAGAATACTGAGAAAAACTTTTGCAATAATCTAATATTAAAAATCACTGGAGTTGAATTTTGCATAAAAATGGAATATAGTCTAGTGAAATTTTGGGGTTAACTCAATGCAAACATTTTTATTATGCATTTATTCTTCACAGAATGGCGAACAGGAGCATCAGGAAGATTGATTCTCTATGACGAGGACTCAACGACAAAAACTGAAGGCGAATGGAAAAAGAGAAATACTTTGAATCACTACAGAGTACCAGATGGAGCTTCTCTTAGCTTAGTCTCCAAACAATCATCGATTTACAATCTTTCTATATTGTCCGAGAAAACAGATAAATCTCACAAATATGAAACGTTAAATCTCAGCAAGTTCAGTTCAGCAAGTCCACCACTTTCTCGTGCTACATCACCTCTAAATCATGATCATGATGGTGGAGTAAAAGTTTGGCACTTGGTCAAACACCATGACACAGATGCTCAGAAAGAGGGTGAACGTGGCAACAAAATGGTATCAGAAATTTATTTAACAAGGTTACTTTCAACAAAAGGTACTTTACAAAAATTTGTCGACGACTTGTTCGAAACAATCTTCAGTACAGCTCATCGAGGATCAGCATTACCACTTGCTATCAAATATATGTTTGACTTCCTCGATGATCAAGCACTACTTCATGGCATATCTGATCCAGAAGTCGTTCATACGTGGAAAAGCAATTCTCTTCCTCTCAGATTTTGGGTGAATCTTATCAAAAATCCCAACTTTGTTTTTGATATTCATAAATCCAATATTGTAGACTCTTGTCTCTCTGTTGTGGCACAGACGTTTATGGACAGCTGTTCTACATCAGACCATAGATTAGGTAATTTCTATGATAATTGAATTTGTGTTATTAACCTAGATTAATTATGTTATTTTTAATAATCATAAATTTGACTATTTCAGGCAAGGATTCTCCGAGCTCAAAGCTGCTATATGCCAAGGACATTCCAGTGTACAAAGAGTGGGTAGAACGCTATTATTCAGATATTAAAATGATGCCTGCTATTTCTGATCAAGACATGAATGCAATGTTAGCTGAAGAGTCTAGGGTAAGCTTTTTATCTTTTTAAAAATATGTTAATACAATTTCTCAATCCTTTACATGCAAAATTATTTATTTTTATTAACACAGTACTATTTTCCGGAAGTAATTTCATTCCTAATTAATTTTATTGTTCACGCTGAAAAGGTTTATTTAAATGGTTGAAAATTATTGTGATTATTATAAATGACGATTTACCTTTTGTTGGAGAAATAATTTTAAAATGAATGTCGTTTTTTTCAGTCTCATACGTCAGAATTTAATACAAATTGCGCTCTCTATGAGTTGTATACATACGCAGGAAAATACAACGAGCAATTAATAGTGACCCTTGAGGAGGATGAATTTTCACAGAAACAAAGGCTGGCGTACAAATTAGAACAGGTGCACAATATAATGTCGGTGGACGTTAATCCCTGATGTCCCGTGATTCCGACCAAGCATCCGACCAAGTCTCTACGTCATGAATGGCCATGCTGAGTCAAGATGCTAGGTTATTATGATTAAAATGCCAAGTGAACTGGCCTAATATATACGCTTCAACTTTATCATGGACAGTCGCAAGAGAAAGTTAACTTTTTTTGTACTCTATCTATTATTTCACTCTATCTTTCAAACTATATATTATCAAAGACTCAAGCATAGTGAAAGAAAGATAGAGAGGATAAGTTGTGCGACTTCTGTGTGAAAATAATTAGCGAGATGATTAAATTATGCTCAAGACGTAATGTAGTCTTCAAGCAAGCCGCTGGCTGGAAGGTGTGACAATTATATCATCGCACTTACCAGATAATAATGTATATAAAGTACCAAAATAATGATATTGCAATAGAAAATAATATTATTATACATGCTCACACTCCGGCGGTCAAGCATAACAGATTGTCGCGTTAGGTAAAAGGAAAAAAAGCATTTTTAATGAAAAATTAAATCGAAAAAAGTTAATATAATAATACGTACAAACAAGTTGTTTGACGATATTTGTAAAACAATGTGTAATGTGTAAATCGATATGCGTCACGTGCCGAAGCGACTGATGACTTGAGTGTCGATTTTTAAACGAAGAAACATTTCCATCCATGACATATAGCTGAAACCCTTCGAATGAAAGTCGTCGAAGGGTTTTTAAGAAACCGATTATTAATTTATAAAACTAGTTAAACTAATTGATATATAAATATATATATGAATGATTATATTATACAATGGATGGTATTTCATATGTATATGTGTACATACTATATTAATAATTAATAATTAAAATACACTTAATACGCTGGCAAAACGCATGTGTATGTATATAAAATATGTGTGCGTTCGGCCCTTCCGTAAATATATTGTCGCGATATAAATATAAATATTATACATATTATATAAATTATATATAGACGCACACACATTCGAAGAGAAAGACGATAAGAATGGAATCTTTGACGAAAGAAAGACGGTGTATTATTTAATAAGTATTAATATATACGGACGATAACCACGCGAGCGCGAGGTCAAGCTCTATGTGACGGTTGTGTTGAGTGTGCGTGCTTCCCTTTCTCGGTCTACAAATCATACGTCCCAAAATATTGCCATATATTCTTTAATCATTTGTCGTCATCTTCATCTCATCTCGATATCATTATCAATATCATGATCATCATTATCTATCATTATCATTGTCATAAAAATTCATATTATATACACGAGATGTGCGTGCTAAATTCACGTAATTTCTCTACAAACCATCTTGTGCCACTCTCTCCTAAATATGCTTCAACGCCTCCGTCGTCATGTTGTTGTCACTCTTAATTATTGTAATATATATGAATAATGATCACTGTTGAGTATTGTCTGATTGTAATACATTGATATTGAATTGATATGAATTGATAATCATTAATTAACGTAAAATTACTCTGTGGATGTAGCCATATTAGCGTGACAGTTGTCGGTGCGATTCGTAAGACGGTGCGAGTGGGTCGGTATGAATGTAGATATTATTTGAGAGTCAATTTAATGTGCAAGTTGTTCGTGGAGAAAGTATTTATTGCTCAAAAATGATTGAAGACGAACAAGAAAACAAATCTGAAAATGAAAAAGCTAGAAGCGAGCGGGAAACTAAAGTAGACAGATGAGATAGAAAAACCATGAAAATAAGAATGAAAGGGTGAGGTGATTTTGGCACGTAAAATTCATTATTGTTGGTAACAGTTGAGGTCAAAAAGCGATCGGAAGTAGCTCGGGGAAAGACCCAATCAAGCCAATGCGAGATTAATTATCATATAACGAATATAAAAATATTAAGAAAAAAAATATATATAAATATAAATATAAAGTATAAATATTAATGAATTACTGAATGATTAAATTCGTGAGAAAAAAAATAATAATAATTGACTAATTATTGGTGTACCCCCGTGTTGTGCTACATATGATCGCCCGACGATCTCGCGGTGTGCAGTCCCTCCCCTGCGCACGCCGACTTCTTATGGTACTAATAAACCCAAAGTGCCTCTGGTAGATTTTTGGGCATAAGCTTGAGTAATGAAAAGAAAAACTATAACATTTATTACACGATATTGACACAATTAATTAACGAATAAATTAAAATAACATAAAAATGATAATAACGACGATTAAAAAAAAATGAATTAAAAGAAATCTACGTGTGCACATGCGTATACATATCATGTTAATCTGATCATATTGTCGCGTGTATGTATACCGTGTGCATGTGCATCTAGGATAGTTTGAATAGATAGTCGATATTAGCCTAGTCTCTATGTCTGTGTGTCTGTCTGTACCCCAAAGTGTCTTTCCCCGGCCGTCGAGTTTTCTCTTACCTTCTACGTGTCGAACCCTAAACCCTTTCTCCTAAAGTTTCAAATAATAAATAAAAAATAATCATCATAACGATAATTAATAATTAACTAATTAAAAAAAATGAAAAATATTTATCAATAAATTATCATTATCCCTTTTTTCCTTTATTCCTCATCACTCGCAACATCCAAAACGACGGCCCATACTTGACATCGTCATGTATCAACGAGCTTTTTTCCATATCCTTCCCTTACATTTTACTCCCATTGATCGTGTTATTAATCTGCGCTCATGTCACACGCGTGCTAAGTCCTCCAGCCCCACATAACATCAAACACTTAATTGGCACCTTTTCGCTGAATAAATATTATTATATCGATGGTTCCTTATTGATAATAATAATAATAATAATAATAATAATAATAATAATAATAATAATTACTAATGAAGTAACAAGAAATATACAGCCCCCCCTCCAATTTATAAACTAAAAATTACAATAATAAATAAATGAAATAATTAATTGTATACTGTCTACTCTCAAATACCGTTCGTACGCGGCTTGCTGCCCAGCAGTCTACCGTCGTGTGCGCTAAAGAATTGTACTGATTATTGTGCGTTGAGTAAAGTAAAGTACTAGAGTAATGGAAAATTTTTTGTTGTCTGATTGTCAAGAATTTCTGCTATCCTATCAAGTAAATAGATAAGGATATGATTTTAAAAAAGCAGAAACAATACGAAGGGGGTGTGAATAAGGGAAATACGTGGTATGATTGCATTAATGTGAGGGTGTGAATGTATTTGGACTGTGTAAGACTGAGAGAGACAGCGATGGGGGTTTCACCTGTCGATTGGGTTTCCCCTCGCCGCTCATTTTTACGTCATAATTATTCATTACAATTAAACATAATAATGCATCAACACGATTACGTTACGTTTAATAATAGTCATGTTCATTTTCGATCAATAATGGATTATTAATGGAATAAATCTTTAATGATCCTTGCTACACTATTTTGTACTTGTTTTTTAATCATAATATATTATATAAATATATATAAATAATTCCGTTTTAAGTTATCCAATTTTATTATTATTTTTATTATTAATTATTATTACGATTATTCTGATTATTATTATTTTTGTATAAATGTGTGATTAATAGTATGAATAGTGTAATAATTTTGTATGTTTATTGAACCAAAAATAAATATTATTGATAAAGATGAATAACAATTAATTATCTGATTGTATTGTATTTAAAGGCACATTTACTTCATCATTCACTTTTTGATTTGCGTCAGTTTCAATAGACTTTTTTATTTCTTCTTTATTAAGATGTAGACTTCGTGGTCCAATTGTACTTAAAATCACTGGGAGTAAGAGTAAACCATGCCAAAGACCGAATAAGATCACAAGGAAAAATATTTTGAAGAATGTACGAAAAACGTAGGCTTCAGAAAAAGCTAAAAGAGATTGAGATAAAAGGGTTGAACCTGCTCCGTATAATACTGCTGCTCCGATATGTCTTACAGCAATCAAAGCTCTTGCAGATCGATTTCTTTCATTATTTGGTGCATTGCTGTTGAGAAAAGCATGTGCGACGTGAGCTGCATAATCAACACTCAGACCTACTGCTAATTCGAGAGCTGCGAAAAAAAAAAATTAATTGAGTTAATACGTAATGAAAATACATCCATGTACAAGTGTCAAGAAGATTTAATAACCTCAAGTAATACTAAGGTAAATTAAATAGTATAGTAAGTAAATATTCATTTGATTTATTTGTTTATTAATTGCGGAATTTTAATTGCTAATGACTGGAATTTCTCAATCAACTATTTTTTATTTAATTATTTTAATCATAAATTATAAAGTAAAATCATTATTTATTTATAAATCCAGTGTTAGGATACATTTTGAAATGGTTTTACGGTAATATTTTCATCAAAAATAAAATTTATGGATAAAATAATTAAAGATAAATATACAAAGAAATGATTCAGTAATTAAACCAAACTACAGTTAATAGTCCAAGTTTTAATTGTATCGTTGTATAAACTATTTAAATTGAATGCAAATTATTTGAATATTTTGTAGATAACAATAATGTATCAATAGTATCAATTTATCTCAAATTTTAACCCGCATTTATTTTCCTGTTCGAAATTCACATTAAAATACCAGTCGTAAAACCAATTTCATTTTAAAACATCACTAAAAAAGTAAAGTTAGTATAAATTATTTAATTGAATACCACGAATAAGCAGATAATGAAAACACATGTTAACATATTTAAATTGTATCAAAGAGATTATAATTCCTTTTTTTACTTTTTGCCACTTTAAAATCATGTTGAGATACTTACCGATACACGAAACTATGTCGATAGACAATCCCCAGTAGTACATAAAACCACAGATATCAACGAGGGTCAAACTAACGCAGAGAAGAATCCAAATACATGTCTGCGGTTCAGCAATGAGTACTGCTGTTGTTGCCATCACACATATTAATGCAAGAATAATATTTCGAGTAACCTCACGGGCAATTACTTTGTCTGTGACCCATGCACCAAATATTCGGCTCCAAACTGTAGCATATCCACTAAAACCCACCTCTTTTACAGCTAACTTTGTGCTATCCATCGCTGGAATCCATTGGTCAGGGCCAGAAAATTTAGTAAAGGCAAAATTGATAGTAGAGAGTAATATTCTTGGAGTATTCATTCCACAAGTCAAATTACCATCAAATCGAAAATTCCTTTGATATTTGCCACCACTTGGACTAAATAGAAATTTCGAGAGGTAAAAATAAAATTCATTTGATTGCAGGGAATTATTTGTTACATCTGAAAACAAATAGATTAATTCCAAATTGATAATATATAAAAGAATATTACATTGATTGCAACTACAGCCCTACGATTTGTAATTTAATTACACTAACAAACATTTAATTATAATAAGGGTAATTGTATTAATTATTAAATAATTATGTTCACTAATAACCTTTGTCATAATGACGTTGCACAAATTGAGCAAATTCTTGTGGC
Organism: Chelonus insularis; assembly: GCF_013357705.1. Classification (NCBI taxonomy): domain Eukaryota; kingdom Metazoa; phylum Arthropoda; class Insecta; order Hymenoptera; family Braconidae; genus Chelonus; species Chelonus insularis. Next base: position 277,105 of record NW_023276462.1, read on the forward strand.
CAAGCTTCTAAATTATCGACCACAGTCATATTCATTAATTTATCTATTAATGTCATGATTTTGGAATATTCCATAATGTAATCAATATCAGCTATATAAATAGCCGCTGATTTCCCTCTAGTAGGGAATTCTCTGTTCTTCACTTCTATGAATTTATGTAAATAAGAGTCGGTAGGTAAAAACCAGTCAGGATCAAACCATTGTTTCAGCTGGTAAACTCCCATTCCAGAAACAATTGTGAAAATACAAGTGATTAATATGATAATTATCTTTCCTGGAGTCTTTAATACCACTTTTGTATAAAAAGTATTTATTACTCGCCACGATAAGCGCTGGTTCAGATCATTTTTACTAATATCATAATTGTCATGTATTATGCATGGAAAAATTCCATTTCTTTTGCTTTCAATTCGTTTCACGTCTAACGTAAAAATGGCAACAAAAAATGTTACTTGTAGTAAAAACGTTACGAAAACTCCTACGGCTGCGTAGATGCAGAATGATTCCAAAGAAGGGAGAATCTAAAAATAGCAAAAATTTGTTAAAATAATTTCATACGTAAGTTATATATCACCTTTTTCAACTTTATATGTATTAATTAATTAAATATTCATGTATACAAAATAAATAGTTTAATAAATATTAATTACTCATTTAATTTAAATTAGTATAATTGAGAGTAATCGAGTTCCGTTGCTTTTTCGAAATTCAATACTAAAATTATTTATATTTTTTTATGTGTTTAAAAAAAACAATATCAATATCAACGATATATTCCTCATTTATCATTTGCAACAATTATGCAGTGATTCATAACTGGAATTGATTATCATGAAATAGAATCAAGCTGTTATAAATTATCATTGAATAGTAAATTTCCAAGGGTAGGGTTATATAAGATTTATAGGTATTATTTTACCGTAGATGCGCCGATGATGAATGCTATCACATCAGTCAATGAAGTAATAGAAATCGCTGCTCCAGCGTGGCTTAACATATGAGCAATTCTTTCATCGATCGACTTGCTACGAATTAATTCATGCGACATTCCTTCCTCCCAAGATGCCATCATCACGAAAATATCATCGACTCCAAGACCCATCAGCATAAATGGTAATGAAGAGTGCACCGGGCCATAAGGAACGCCAAAAAGAGAACATAGTCCAACAGCAACGATAAAAGCTCCACCCACACACAAAAGACCAGCACTCGTTAAACAAGACTAAAATGTCCGGAAACAAATAATTAATTCTTTCATATGTTGAATTGTTAATAATTAACATTAATCACTCAACAAACAAATAAATGATTATTATTAGAACAAAAAAAAAATACTCACACGCCACTCAACCCAATTAAATCGTGATAAGATTACTTGAACGTATAAAGTCATTAATATGATACCAATTATTATTTTTTTCATATCTTGAAACATTGTAGATTCGCTGATATCACCAAAGCTTCTTCCTGCTTGATACCATATTTGTAAAGTTTTATTGTTTTCTTTATTTTTTTTCTTCAATAATTCTGAACTTGCATGAAGTTCTTTCAATAATTCTGCTTCCCAATTTAGGACGTCAATTGTAGCCTTTAAAGTGATAGTACTTATAATAGATTGGCTTATTTATTATATCTTCTATTAATTAAATTGGATTTATAAATGTATCCAATGTAATAAATAGATTTTAATATTCATTTCATAGACATCATCAATATATAGTTTAATTTCGTTATAAATTATTAATTTGATGTGACTTAATTACATATTAAATGAAAAGTTATATTCAAATTACATATCAATTTTATAAATTTTTTAATGAATAGAAATTTAGATATAAAACTCACCGTACCCAATCAGAAGTTCCAACATCATTCCCCGCATTATTCATATTGATATTTGTAAAGTTGACGTGTAACATCCACTGATTTTTCATTGCTCGAGCACTGATAATTTTACCCATATTGTCTTTGACAACTCCTCCTAATAATTCAGTGAAATTTATGGGATGACCTAAAGTAGGACTTATTTTGACTGAATTTATTTTTGTAATAATGTCATTTTTAGTTTGGCTTAAAATTTTATTTGAATCATATTCCCATAAATCTAGAATACTAAAGATTAAACAGCCTTTTGGTAAAGTATTGAAAATCCTACAATAAACTTTCGCTGAGGTATGAACACTTGGATCAAAATTACTCTGATCCATTCGTGCTGATGGTTCTTCGTCAAAAAAATCATCATCATCAATATCACGTTGTTGACGAGCTATCGAGTAGCCTGATATCACTGGTACTCTAAAGTGAAAATAATGATAGTTATCATTGTAGCTGATACCATTAGTAAACAGGCAATCAATAGAAGTTATTAGTTAAATTACTAGTTATGTAATCGAAGAGTTTAATTGTAATTATCTTTAATTGATCATAATATTTATTATTATTAATATCAATGAAGTGGTGAATACATACTTGAAACATACATCTGTCCAAGTAAGTTGCTTATTAACTTGGATAGATAAGATTTTTTTCATGATTTCATTCATTTCATAAAGTGCGTAAGGTTCTAGCACATTATCTGCTGTTAATATCATTGTCTCGGTGCGTTGACCTTCTCCAAACTGATCCATAAGCCACTCTGAGTCTTTGACGAAGTCTGAATCTGGAGGAATCCATAATCTCAAAGGATTTCTTTCTTGTCGAAACTTTAAAAAACCTCCTAAACATAGTAATACTAATAGAGAGCAGCAAATGATCCATCTGATTGGATGCCTAGCTATTCTCAAACCCAATCTTTAAAAAATTAAATATAAATTAATTTGAAAAAATAAAGATATACAGAAAACTGATTTTAAATAGCTTCATTACTTACTGAAAAAAAAGATGTTTAACTACAGATGATATACTTGCTGGTATTTTTTTAAGTCTATCACAAAAAGATTTTCTTTTTACAACTGACTTTTCTACCTCCATAATATAATTTTTATTTAAGAAATTTTCAATAAAACCAAGATTTTTAGACACTTTCGACAAACACTCAACAGCAAGTACAATTATGAATCAGCTACTTCTTCATCACTGCTTCATTTACTTTAGTCAAGTAGCAAAATGGAATTAACTTTTTCTGCATACTTTGAGATTTAGATTTAAACTCTTCAGTACTTCAAACATCTCAACTAAATAAATAATTAAATAATATTATACTTTTTGTAGCATACGTATTTTTATTGATATTAAATATAATTAAAAATCTTATTATATAAATATTATGGAGAATATTTATATAATTATATAAATATTGTCCATATCCATAATATTTATATAGTATGATCAAATAGACCTTTGGACTGAGATTTTCATTAAAGATAAATGTCAATTTATATTTACAGCAATTAAAACTATCAGTAGTAATAGATTAGACACTTACTGAATTAATACAAAATTATTGTACAATCAACCAATCATTATTTAAAAAATGATTCCAATCTAATAATTTTTGTCAAACTGTGACACATAACCCCTTTATAGCTATATATGTATATAATTTTTTTTTAACAATAAAGCACCACATTAAGAAGAAAAAACATTTTTATTTAATACACTTTTGTTCATAAGACATTTAAATAATTATTTTATATTAAATATAAATAATTAATTACAGATCACTGAAAATGTTATATTTTCAATAACATACACGATTTACATACGATGTAAAATACTGTTGAGTATCTATGAATATTGTGTTTTATGTAACAATAGAAAAAAACCAATTAAAAAATAGATTATTTTATTCTGTTATTGTTTTAATACTGTATTTTTTTTCTATGCAAATATAAGGTAACGTAGAAAATTAATAGTTGATTATCAACTGACGTTGGTGCATTACCGATACAGTCGGGTAATATTTGATGCGGAATATTTTGAATTTATTTAAATGTCAAACAATCGTTTATATGATAATAGTTCAGTCTTTTCAATTGATTTAATCGAATAATACAACTAAACATCAAACTAACATTTAAACTGTTGCATTTTACAGAGATTTACTCCAATAGATTAAAATTTTTTTTTAAATTAATTAATAACTGAAAATTTTTAACGTTAAGTCATTAATTAAGTATTATTGATTTTTTACGAAAAATCATAAAGGTTAAAAATTTTAATTATTTTAGCGATAAATACTGAAATACAATGGGCCAAAATTTAATAATTAAGTTGAGTAAAATATGTGATAAGATAATGATAATATGTGTAAACAATCAGTATGGATTTTTAACAAAACTTACAATTAGCTTTCACTCTATTAATTAAATAACTCATGTCAAAGTGTGTTCATTATAAAAACTTCTTCAGATGAATGAAAACAATTTATTAAGGTCAAGGACGGTGATAAACGAATTACAAATTCAATGTTACTCAAGGTAAAAATCATCTAAATGATGAATGATTCACTTTCAAAATTGTACCACATGCTTAAATAGTACAAATTTCTTTATTGAACTTTATATTCAAATTTATTTAGCTGTAATTACATTTACGTATTCATTGGATAAGAAATAATGATTCTGCTTTATAAAAAGAAGAAAAAAGGCGGTCATCTTGGATGTGGCCCAAATTATTAACATTCTAACCACTTGACATTTATCAACTCTGGACCATGGTTACTCGTAATCCAAGTTTCTTCTATCAATTGTATGATAAATAATTATTTAGTGTATTATTTCTTTTAATATTGATTTTTATTATGATAATTTTACCATTTTTTGTTCTAGAACTGTTTTCATCACTTTTATTTTGATTTATAAAATTAACCATTTACAAACTAAAAGTATTGATGTTAATGATGAACCAGTTTGTACTAGTGAAGTTTGTAAACGAATTGGTAACTATTTATTTCAATAAATAAATACAATATTTAATAAGGAATGGAATTAAAGAATATTTGAATTTTTTTTATTGTAATTAAGCTCAAGACATCATTCAAAAAATGGTCCAAACAAACGATCCATGCGCTGACTTTTACCTATATGCTTGTGGAAATGTGGCGGCACAAACTGAGAAGAGTTATTTTAATATAATACAAAATATAACTGCCCATCGTCTCAAAGGTAAAGTAATCATAAATTTTACAAGAAGTTTAAAATCTAAATATTTTTTAAACTTTCAGAAATTTTAGAATCCACTTTATCCACAAAAGACAATTCTGCTCTAACAAAAGCAAAAATACTCTACAAAACATGCATAGACGAAGGTATTTTATAACTTTTATGAAATAGAATTTTTAATCTGATCAATCATTAATTTTATATATGTATTTGTATTAGATACAATCGAAAAAGAAGGCGTTTCTGGTCTTTCTAGACTAATGGATCAGTATGGAGGTTGGCCGATGACAATGACTGAGTTTGAGTGGAACTTTAAAAAAAAGCCATGGCAAGAAGTTGATTCAGCTTTCAAAAAATTGTCTGGTTTTTCACCTTTATTTTCATTAGCTGTTCAAGTTGACTTAAAAAATTCCTCTGGACACATCATTTGGGTAAGTAATAAATATTTGTGGCGAATTATTATAATTATGATGATAGTCGGAATAGATAAAATAATAACAGCTTTTTTTAGTTGAGTCCTACATCAATAGCCGCTACTGAAACTTTCTTCCCTATAGAGCTTACAGAAGTATCGACAGCTAATGATCTATTTACGAAAGTACCTGCTGTTGAAAATTATAAAAATGCAATTAAAAATGCATCCAAAGTAATTGCTAAATATCGAGGATCACCACTATCAGAAAATACTTTAGATGAAGATGCTAAAAACGTTATTTTATTCGAATGGCAATTAAAAGCAGTAAGCATAGTTAAAAATTTATATTCTTGTTGTATATTGTTGTAGAATAATTATTAACAATTAACTAATATTCAATTCTTTCAGATTCAATTAAATAAAAATAGTACAAATCAAAAACAGGATATTAATGATCTTTATTATAAAACATCAATAGTTCATTTCCAAAGGGCTTATAATTTAATGTTTCCTCAAACGGAAAATGCAAAGGTAATTAATAATTTATAAATGATTTTACCTAATAGGATTTATTTTTACAATTTAATTAAACGTTATGTAACCGTTTATTTAGATTGATTGGTTACATTTAATGAAGAATCATTTAGCTGATGTTCCTTACATTCACCTTCAGGAATCAGAAATTATATCAGTGACATCAATTGAATATTTTTTACAATTATCGGGTCTCTTAGACAAGACATCTTCTAGAGTTATTGGTATTTATAATACATCATTATTTATGAAAACAATATATAAAATATTATCTACTAAAAAAATTAAAGCCTTTCAAATTAAAAATGCAAAAGTATTTAATTGATTATGTTTTTACAGTAAATACAATTCATTGGTGGCTTGTGAAGGCTCTTGGACGATATACAAACAAAGACATGGTGACTATACTCGATCAAATGTTGTCACCATCATCAAACCCTCGACAACCTACACCACGATGGACGGATTGTGTTTCTGCAAATGATATGGCACATGCTGTAGCACTTGCTTATGTACAAAAATATTTTCCACCAAAAGCAAAAGATGCGGTAAGTTAATTAGTAATCTGTTATATTTCAACAAATTATTTGTAACTAACATAAATACGGTTGGAATTTTTAAGGCTATTGATATGATACATGAAATAATTCACGAGATGGAAATTAAAGTGGATAACAGTAATTGGTTGGATGGTTATTCAAAACAAGGAGCCTTAAAAAAATTAAAATTTATGAAAGAATTTGTTGGATATCCTGACTGGTATGAAAATAGTGGAAAAATCGATGAGTTTTACCAAGATTTTAAAGTTAGTCAGTCCTTTTTAAATAATACTTTAGAAGCAACAAAATTCAAACTTATAAAAACATTAAAATTATTAAGAGAACCTGTAGACAAAAAACAGTAAGTTCAACTGAATTAATCATGACAGCAAATTACATTATGGTGATAACACATGGAAATATTAAATTATAGATGGGTTGCTATTCCAACCGCAGTTAATGCATTTTATTCTTATCCTGGAAATTCTTTAAGTATGGAATCATCTATTAATTACAAATATAATAATTAAAAAAAAAAAAAAATTACTAACAAAGTTGATGTTTTTCAGTCATACCCGCTGGAATCTTGCAGAGCCCATTCTTCGAAGAAGAACAACCAGAGTGAGTATTTTTTGTAAATAGCTAAGTAAATTTCACATCATAAATTTAATGCTAATTTTGAATGTATGGAAGCCAAGGAATTCACTTTGATTAATTATTTAAATTATAGTGCTATTAATTATGGAGGAATAGGAACAATTATTGGACACGAGGTTTCTCATGGATTTGATAACATTGGTTGTCAATTTGATGAAGAAGGAAATGTTCGCAATTGGTGGACTAATGCTACAAGGACTGAGTATTTCAGTCGAGCTCAATGTTTTATTGAGAAATTTTCCAACTATTCTATTGTATACAATAGTACAGCATATCGAGTATGTTTAATTCATTTCAATTTAAAACATAAGTAGTTCTATGACGTAAAAATAATGACATAAATTTAAAAGTCATCATTTGTAACTTCCTATTTTTCTATCTATTATTTAATTTATTTCAATTAACTACATTCAACCGAAAGCCACGATAAATATTTTTTTTTTTATTTATGTTGATTCTTCAGGTAAATCCATTCAATACTTTATCGGAAAACATTGCAGATTCGGTAGGAATGCATGCAGTTTATGAAGCTTTTCAAGTTCAAAAAACGAAAACGTTAAAAGCTAAAATGAGACTGCCTGGTCTTGAAAATCTTAGTAGTAATCAACTTTTTTTCCTATCCTACGCACATGTAAGAATTTCAATATATTATGATAAAATTTTAATTTTTAAAATCGCTATATGACCTAAATTATAACAAAAATATAACTGATAGCTCTGTTTACAAACTATAATTATCGTTTAAATTTCAGACTTTCTGTTCACGTCCAAGGATTGATACATTAATTAATCAAATGAGACTTGATCCTCATAGTCCGGCAGCTTTTAGAATAGTTGGAACTCTTTCTAATATGGATAAATTTGCAGAAGCTTACAAATGTCCCAAAGGAACAAGAATGAATCCAATTAAGAAATGTAGCATTTGGTGAAAAAATGGAATAGATAATTCGTTGATTACATAAAATAAGAGAATTTTCAAATTTATAGATTAGATAACAATAATATATTTATTTTAAAAACAATTTAATAATCACTAAAATTCCCCTCCATTAATTTAACGGTCCGTTGATTCTCCAATGTTGAATGTTCAATTATATTAATTGAGTATGCCCTAATATAAAATATTATGACGCACGAATCTTCAATTTATTTTTTAGTAAAATACCTAAGCAGAAATATCACAGCACAACAAGAGCGAGGTAAATTAAACGTCATTAAGTTCAAAATATTAGTATTTAAAAACGTCAAGAGATTGGAGAATTTATTTCATTTCTTCAGCGACAACTATGGCACACAGTTGTTTGTCGTCGTTTTATCAATTGTAAAAATAATATTTTTGTAAAATATATTTATATTAAATTATTTATTATAATGTTAATAAAAATTTTAATTAGAGAATTGTTTTTTTTCTAGAATTTTTATTGCTGTTATTATTTTTGCCTTTCACACTAGTATTTTAGAAGCTAAAAGTATTTTGAATCATGAACCAGTGTGTGTAACTAAAACTTGTAAAAAAACCGGTAAAATTGTGATATATGTTATTTTACAATGATCAAGTTATTTCTTAATTGATATAAAACACTAAATAAATCTATTCTAGCTGATAGATTATTGAAGAATATGGATCAAAATGCTGATCCATGTAATAGTTTTTATCAATATGCTTGTGGAAATTGGTCAGATGAAAAACAAAGTATGACGAGGCTCATGAGAGATAACATATCATTTAAATTAAAAGGTATTTTCATGTAAAAACAATTCTAACGAATAAAAAAATTCATCATGTATCATAGAAGATAAATAAATAATAAATAATTTATTATTCACATTAATTTCTAGAACTTGTGTACGCTATACCATCACAAAAGAATTCAACTGTGACTAAATTAAAAAGATTCTATGAATCTTGCCTTCAGATAGGTATTTTTCATACTAATCTTTTAAAATAATTTCTTTCATCATCTATTTTTACAATTTTTATTCTCAGATAATATTATTGAAGATCCGATATTAAATATTCTTGAAATTCTTGATAAAAACGGAGGATGGCCATTAATTATGATAAAGGAGGAATGGTTGTCAAAAAATAAGCCATGGCAAGAAATTGATATAACATTCAGGAAAATGATAGATTTTTCTCCACTTTTCAAATTTGATGTTTATATTTCTCCCAATATAGAAATCTCTCCTAAAATTTATGTAAATTATAATTTTATTAGTAATTTTAAAAACATAAAATTTAATATATAAGATTGATAACAATTTTAGTTGAAAACTACTAATGCTGATCCTGATGAGGAAATATTCTCTGGAGATATTCTTGAAAACTTTGAAGATTTTATAATGTTACCTCAAGCTATTTCTTATAAAAATGTTATTAACAAAATTGCTCAGATATTTACAGAACACCGAAATGTGTCTCTGGCAGATAAAAAGCTTCAAAAGAATATAGATGATATTATCAAGTTTGAATGGAATTTAGAATGGGTGAGTTAAAACAAAAATTAAATATTCAAAAAAAAACAAAAAAAAATTATATCACTTAGTGATGTTTTTTCAAATATTTAGATAAAAAATAAAACAATGAACGAAGATGATGGTATTTATAAACTTTGGATAAATTTTGATGATTTTAAAAGTAATTTCAGTTCGATGAATGTTACGACTACAAATGGAAAGGTAATCTTTACAAGCTGTTCTAGAAACATAAATAAATAAGATATATATTTCAGATTGATTTTTTAAATATGACTGAACAATATTTTGGTGATCATTCTGATTTTAATATTCCTGGATCACAAATAATTTTTACGAATTATCGTTACTTTTTGGAATTAGTCAAGTTACTAGATCAAACTTCTTCTGAAGTTATTGGTACGTGAATCTTATAATTGATTTTTATTATTAATAATATATATTATTTATAAATTATAATTTGTAATATTTCAGCGAATACACTACATTGGAATTTTATAAAGACATTTGGTCCTCATGCATCTAAACGACTATTTTCAATAGTACAGGACTTATTATTGCCATCAGTACGTAATCAACCGTTCAAACTCAGTAGCCGTTGGGACATATGCATATCAAAGACTAAAAATTTTTTTCCACATTTAACTGCTTATGCTTATGTGCAAAAGTACTCTTCTCAAAAAATTATCGATGAAGTAAGTTTGTTTATCAATTTATTATTGAGTGAAAACAAACTGCATTATAAAAACTTTATATTTAATTTCATTGTACAGAATGTACAAATGACAAAGAGAATTATGGAAGGAATGACAAACGTAATCAACCGCTCTTCCCTTCCTCATTATTTAAAAAAATACTGGATAAAATCAATCAACTATTCGGAATTTTTGGTTGGGTATCCATATTGGTATCAGAATGAGACACAATTGAACAATGAATTCAAAGATCTCAATATAACTGAATCTTATTTTGATAATATTTCGGCCGCATTTAAATTTAATTTAATGAAAAAATTGGAATTATTTAGAGATAATAACTACCCTAAAAGCCTGTAAGTTTTAAAGTGCTACAATTAATACTTGTATGAATATCCTTCATTAATTTACTGATTATTTTATAGATGGGTTACTTCTCCATTAAATGTTAATGCATTTTATTTTTTCCATTATAATATTATATGTAAGTTATAACATTTTTTTTTATTATTATAAATCAATAATATATTCTAATTTAGAATGTACTTTTTAGTAGTATTATATGGAATTTTACAAAATCCATATTTTGATGTTAAACAACCGGAGTAAGTCAATTTGCCAAATATGTTTTATAGTTATTATACATTTTCTATCATACTAATATAATATTAATTTATAAATAGCGTTATCAATTATGGTGGTATTGGTGAAGTAATTGGACACGAAATAGCACACAGCTTTTATGTATTGAAAAATCCATATCATAGAAATGGAACAGAAAGACATTGGTTTACGTTTTCTAATGACACTGAGATTCGAGACCAAATTCGTTGTGTAGTTGAGAAATATTCTAACTACTCAATTCTTGTAAAAAACAAAACTCATCAAGTAAGTCTAATTAAATGTAAACCTTGTATTCAAAATAATAAAATAAATAATAGTGATTATTTTAGGTGAATCCATATAAAACATTACAGGAAAATCTCGCTGATATTTTAGGCGTACAAGCCGGCTATGAAGCATTTCAGATCTGTAAAAAAAATAATAAAGAATCCAGTATAAGATTACCCGGTCTTGAACATCTTAACAGTAATCAGCTTTATTTCCTTTCCTATGCATCTGTGAGAATTTTATTTTTCATTTTTAAGTTTGAAATGTATTGCGACATAATCAAAAATTTGTAAATCTTATTTTCATTGATATTTCAGAATGAATGTAGTTCTAGAAATGATGATTTACTAATTAATAGCTTGAGAGACACTCATACACCGGCAATATTCAGGATAGATGGTGCTCTTTCAAGCAGTAACATTTTTGCAGAAGCTTTTCAATGTCCCAAAGGAACTAGAATGAATCCTGAAAAAAAATGTGATTTATCTAGTGAATAATTGCTAATGATAATAGTATAAACGAATATTTTTTTACATATCAAAGAGTATTCGAAGTTTCATTCATTACTAAAGATAAAGATTTTATTGAATCTGATATTTTAATGATATTTTATTATACTTACTAACACTTTTTAATTATTACTAAAACGTAAATTTAAAACTTGAAGCGAAATATTATTACAATACAATTATGATCAGACAAATAATTTATAACAATGCGATAATAGGAAAGGATTTTTAATATGTAAATAAATATCAAAAGCATATTTTAGACAATTGCTATTCAATTATTTTTAATTACCTAATACATTATCAATTATTAATAAATTAATCATTAATTCCAATGTGTCACTTCACTCGTTTCCTAATTATCTATCATATAATGATGATAAATACAAATGATACTTAAAAATAAATTGTAATGTTGAGCTGACATGAAGTACAATAATTATTTCATAATTAAATAATTACAAATAATTACAGTGACACAGTACAGTGATGATAATATAACATAGTAATAAAATTATGAAAAAATATTCGTTGGAGCCATATCTTGCATAAAATACTGGATTTGTAATATTGAAAAAATTACAATGATGTATGAACGTTGAGTATATTATTTTAAATTAAATAACTATTGAGTTTTCAACGGATTCATTATTTTAAAAAACGGTTAATACTTGATACATGTAATACATAATACTAATAAAAATTGTACGCAGTGAGTATGGACTTAAAAGCTGAGAACATAAAAGTAATAATAAAATTTAAGGCTCCAATCGATATTTTTGAGGTATATTTATATATTCAAATGTAAATTTTCAGTCATTGGGCATCGTATTAAAAAGCAGACACAGATTCACACACTCACACACTCAGGGAAAACTAAAAATCGGAAGAAATGGCTTATGTACAATATCTGACTATAAATACAATTTACTTTTGTTTTATTTCTTTTACCTTTCAGTTCCTTTTTTTAGTTTATTAATTTATCATTGATATAGCACTCGTGGAATACTTTTTTCTCAAATAGTAGTATTTTAAAAAAGAACTTTTATTCTCTCACAATAAGATTTAGGCAATAAAGTTGATAAATAAATTAATATTAAGTTTTTAAAAATAAATAAAATCACAATTTTTAGTAATAGAGATTGAATTATAGTGCAATGAAAAAACAAAATGAATAAATTGAATTTAAAAAAATTTTTCATTAAAAATTTTTAATAGAATTTTAAAATTTAGAATTGATTGAAAAATTAATAAATATTTTTATCTCCATTGCTAAAAATTTTGAAATTATTTTACTGCCGTAATCATAAAATTAGGAAGAAAGTTAATCAAAGTAGGTTTAAATAATCTTAGATCTATTATATTCAATTAAGGACTGTTAAATAGGAAAAAATAAATTTCTAAAAATGGCTGAATAAAATGGCAAGTTTTTGTGAATACCTATGTAAAAAGTAAGTTCAAATGAAGGATTTCACAAGCTGTTATGAACTTGTCGGAATAATATAAATTGAATTGAGATCTTTATTCATGAGCTATGCCTTCGGTTACTATATGAACTATTGATTTTATACCACACAAGTGTCTTACACCTGAATTCGTTGCCATCGACAAGTTTTACTAGCGATTAATAACTAGTAAATCTTCATTTTCATAAAATAAAATAGTTTAAATTCATATACAATTAATTATTTGAATTTAATGAAATTACAACTTATTTTAGCCAATTCGAGAGGCCTGACATTTTTAATATTATTTTTTTATAAATATTAACAGTGCACGCGGCATCATTTACAATTATTGAATTAAACGACATACAATGTCATCTATTTCTTACGTAATTATTATTACAATTATTATATAATTAATACATTATTGCTGCTTGCACTGTTCAATTCGCGTCTTATTCTATGTTTTACATATTCTAAAATTGTATAAATAGCTTCGACATCGAGCACAGAAATATCTTCTACTTATCTATTTGAAGCTTTATCTTATTTTCATTTTAATCTACTCGAATTAATATCGACTCTACTTATAAAAATCATAGAGTCTCATAATCACTTGAACTCTAAAGGAAACATTTAAAAAACGGATTGAATTACATAAAATTTATCTTTAAAGATTTCGTAACGTTATGCGACTCGTAGAGCATTGCAATTACGTCAAGTATTGTCGTTAAAAAATATTATATTTACTTTTGTTTCTTCAATTAATTTTTCAAATTTCTCTGAATTTGAATACATTTGGCAAACATTTGCTCGTAGTTACTGTTTATTTTCTTTAATAATTCTAGTTTTGAAAAGTGTAATCGCAAATATTATTTGTTTTGAACAATAGCTACGAAAATATAGCACGTAGTTTTCTTCTTGTTTCCCATGATAAATTGTTTCTTCCAAGATTTATATTGGAGGCAATGCTGTCAACTAAATTCATTCGAGTTTCAACAAGTTTCAGATCCGGATGAAATTCAGTCAAGCTGGTAGCATGAAGGATACGAACAGCTGATGAAAGTCTCAATTTGCTCGCAGGTGAACTGAAAACTAGCCTTCGATTTTGTCGATTGTTTATTATACTTCCGTTACAGCTGACTGATTGATGCTGATTGTTGTTTTGTTGTTGTTTCAATTTGCGTGAATATTCAGTGCGATAAGAGTTGGCCGAAGATCATTGCCGATATGACTGTGGTGTCATTCCATTTCCTGGAGTCACGTAATCGCCAATCATCAGGCTGGGATTGACCGGATAATGTGATGTATTGCCAAGAACCAGCGATTGCTGGAAAGTAACACCAAGCTGTAGCCGCGAAAGATACGCAGACGATCATTTTAGTATCCTCAAGAATACAATAACGTCACCGTGTTTACAATGACTGAGCTACTGAGCCGCTCTTATGTTTCATGCAATCACTCTCATTGTTAGATTTCACTTGAAAGATCATATTGAAGATACTAAAAGTATATTAAACTGTTATTTAAATAAAAAAGTTTGTTTTTTAACGTTTGATATAGCATTCAAGAAAAAGCAAATTTTGAGATAGAAATTAACAGTTTTATGAAAACTTATTTATAATATCTAAAGTAAGTCAGTAAATTGATTGAAATTATTTTTAAAATTTATAAAATAATTAGTTAACCAATTACATTAGTCAACAACTATTTTGGGATTTACTCATGGTTATTATGCTCAATTAAACTTGACATGTTCAGGATGGAAATATTAGAGAGAAAAAGTTTTATCAAGTCATATCATTAATTTGAAAAAAAAAAATCTAGTTTAAGTAAAATTAAAAAAAAAAAAATCAGCTAAAGATTTTAATAAAATAATAGAATTATTATTGGCAGTTTTTATAATAAGCTACTACAGATAAAAATAAAAATTTTTTCGTAAAGTTTGCAATACAGATACATATTATTACATCTTAACTTACTCAGCTGCAAATACTTTTTTCCTATTTGTTGACTAGTGTTATTATTCAGATAATTGAAAGGAATTAATAAATAACTGAAAGAAACAATCTTTGTAAATATTTGTTCTAAATAAAAATTGATAGTAATTCTAAGTACAAATAAAACATATTATAAAGTTTCGTAGAGTTTTTCATAATAAAAAATAATGAATAGAATCTAGTAAATTAATATTAATGATGTTCAAGAATATTTATAAATATATCGATTAAGTACAGTTTTTATTTAACGTAGCTTTCATATTTGTAAAAATAATAACAAAAATATCAAAATATTACAATGAGTAGCGACATGATTATAAAGCGGATGCGGGCAAGTATCTCGTCATAGATTAATAACGGTTCGCTATACTTACAGTTGCTGGCGATGTAAACATATTTGGCGTAATTCCACCTCCAATAAGTTGTGCTGCTTGTGTACTTGTTGCTGTACCTCCAATTCTTCCTCTTCCAGTACTTGAAATTGAACCCGGATGTATATTTGGCTGACCGCCTGTCACACAAGGAAATTAACCACATAATTGATTGCATAAAAATTATAATAAAAAAAAAAATAACTTTCAATAAAAACATATACGTAAATGATTTGCTAGTATTTGATAATAAAATCATCATTTTTATTTTTATGAAATTCTCTGCAAGTTATTAATTACACTATTAAAGAATAACAAGGTATTATTGATTAGCAATTATAATATGTTCATAGTAATAATAATAATGATTAATAATGAAGTAGTGAGTAATAATATATCAATGAATCTAAAATAAAAATATAAAAAGACATGCAAGGTAATAATTTACAAGCAGGATACATAAATAAATATATATTGTTAATAATAAATAAACAGATAGTTGATTGAAATGAATTCAATACAATCATCTTCAAAGAGCCGTTTATTGACACGGATTCAGTCTTACAAATTTACAAAATATTATTATCACAAGGGATTCACTGAAATATTTACAAATTCTCGTGATTATAAAGTGGCTTATGGAAATACTTATAAACACAAATACTTATAATTGAGAATTAAAAACTGCTTTTGAGATTTTAATTGCTCAGTAAAAAATATTTTAATTATCACCCGGGTCAAAGCTATCGCAAAAGTACGGGATAATAAAAATAAGTAGATTATCGTTATTGTATGAAAATAATTTTTAACTTATTGTCAAATCTATGACTGATAAAAATAAACTAATTTACTATTTATAACTTTCAACTTATAATTTATGAAATAGAATTTGTTTTTAAAACTTATTTTATATCTATTTTTTTTTTATATTTTTGGAATATTTGTAAAATTAAACCTTGTGTCATTAATGCCTCAATTTTAACTGTCCCATTTTTACATTTAATGTTTTTCTTCAAATTTTGTTTCAGAACGTGAAGGAACTACTTATAAATAATTTTATCATTCAGTTCGCCATTGAAATTTCAAGTTCAAATGAAAGTACATTGCATTCTTAAAACATGGATATTAACATACAACATATCCAAAATGCAAACCATCTTACACTAGTTCGAGGTCGTGGAAAATTGGATCATCTTAGAGAGAATAATGATATAACGAGGGATCAAACCAAACCTTACCTAGTGCAAGTAAATTACTGGGATTCACAGCGCCTGTAGCATCCATCGACACTTCACCCAAACCATTCACTGACATCCCATTGACCATGTTTACTGCCTGTCGAGCACCTTGCGCATCTAATGTTGTCCAGTATGATTCACTTGGTGATGTACTATTTAATCCTGTTGGTAATTGTGTTGCTGCACCCGTATATCTAAAGTAAGGATTCTTTAAGTCTAACGTATTGCTGCTGCTTTCTATATTTGTTCCTTCTAATTTCAAATCTATCGTTACATCATAAGATTGTCTGAAAGAAATGTATTCATGATAATTCCATTGAATTCTTCGACTTTAGAATTGATTACTATAGCTTAAAAGTAGTCTATACCTTTTGTTAGCTAATAGAGTAACTTTTCCAGATAACAATTGACCACTTTTACAAAATAGTGGATTTTCCAAAAGACAGCGAACTTGATACCAATGTGTGAGAGGTTCCGTTGGTGCTGTACTAAGCCAGAATTGATGAGTTGAGCCAATAAATGCAACATCAAACCAAAAAGCTAATCCATGACATGTTCCACTTTCTAGTATATGAAAATCAACATCTATCTCTACAAAATAAATGAAAAAAAAAATTTTTTATTCTGTCATTTACATCAATATTCACAGTTAATCAACATTCGTTATCAAGTTCTTGTTTAATATTAAAGAAATATTTATTAAATATTGATTTTTTTACCTATTTTGTGTAAATCAGTCTCGTCAGCAGTTTGGAAGTCAACCACATGCCTAACAGATTTAGCCATACAAATGCGAATATCAAATGTGTCAACAATAGGTTGTCGGAAGTACTCTTTGATTGCACTGTTACGAAGTGATGAAAGATCAACGCCATGGAAACAAGTTTGATACCAAAAATTAGCTTTGTTAAATTGTTCCATGTACAGAGTTTCATCAGAAAACGGTGCTATATGAAGATCACCTCGAGAAGGAAACATTCTACCACCTAGAATAATAAATAAACTCAATTTCTTGTTCATTTAATCATTAATTATGTGATTATAATCTCTATTAGATAGGTTAATTCATCAATTACCAGGTACAAGCCATTTTTTAGCGTGGAGATAAGTTTCAAGCATCCTTTCATTGTACAACATGTATCCCATAGGTTCACTAACGATGCAATCAACACGTTCAGGCAGTTCAATTTCTTCAATCTTACCAGCAATGACGATAATTTGATCCGAAAGATTATTCGCCGCTACAAGCAATTCTGCATGATTAGCCATGTTACTTGCTTCTACTGCATATACTTTTTTTGCTCCTGCTTGAACGGCAAAAAATGATAAAATTCCAGAACCAGCTCCAACATCTAGCACGATTTTATCCTTAAAATCTGAAGAATTTGCTAAAATAGCACGTCGATATGTGCTAGTTCTTATATAGTCTTGCATCATATTTTGTTGTTGAGATAGATAACCATAAAATTGAAAATACTGCATAGCTGACAAATCTTCTGTTCTTTCATTAAAAGCTGACATTCCTTTGCCATTTTTAAGTTTTAAAATTTGTGAATGAAAATTTCGAAAATCTATAAAGTTTTTTTTAAAATAGCTAATTAAATCTGATTCAATAGAATGAATAATCAGAGTGAATGTAAAATTTAGAAAATTATTATTCTGTTTACCTGACTCAGTAGAGAATGTTATTAAAAGACTTTCAGAATCTAAAGTAAAAACATAACTTTTTGTTGCAACTCGCGAGCATTCTGTAGTATGTGTTACAGGAAATTCCAATAATTGCTTAGGTCCTTTCTCACTAGGATCTTCTGCAATAATTATACAAAATCAATATTAATACATTTATACGTTTATTTTCGTTTTTGTTACTCCAATTAGAAGCTAAAGTTTATTCATTTAAAGAACTTCGTAATAACAGTTATTATTATAAAATTCAATTTTCCTCTATTATTCTTAATTATACTTTTTTTTTTCCTCGTATAGATCAAACGTTAAACTGACAACACAAAGGATTTGAACCTTTCCACCTGCTTTAAATCATTTACTAATAATAAAAGAAGATTTTAATATAATGTTCTACCATCAAAATAGTAGAAATATAAAGATAATGACTCCAATAAATTAAATTAATTATTAAAATGAATAACAAACATTGAGATCATATTATTTTTGAGACAAGGCGTCCAATTTGAAGTGTGGTTAGGTAGCGTCTGCTACCTTTATCGGCATCTTAATATCGATCGTGAAATGAAATAAGTTAAGATAATACCTGATATAAATTCGATGCTGAGTCCTTGAGGATCGTAGTTAATGTTAAGTGTGACAGGTTTATTATATTTCGGCGTTGACTGTCCATTGTTTGATAAAATCGACACTGTCACCGCGCAAAACGCCTTCGCCATTTTTAGACACCGCGTGCGTTTTTGTGCGCTCCAGTCTTACTTTCGCGGCGTTTTTACTTGAATTTATATGAAATTATACAATGAGTAACAGATACTTTTAACAATACTTCTATAATAATAATTACTTGATAAATAAAAAAAATACTGTCGAAGCGATTATGTTAACTAAACGCCGGTATGATTAAATAGTAATGGCAAATAATTACATATAAGAGAAGGTTGTATGATTTTCGGAATTCGGACCACCGACCAACCACCCCCGGCGTAGTTCGCACACGCGCACGTTATCTCTCCCTTCCTTTAACTATTTCCTTGTCTGATTCAGCCCGGCCGATCATCGACTCGAAGCTTCCCTGGCCTTCATTATCCCCTCGAATAACAAAAGCAAGCAAGCGTTGAGGTCCCGGGAATGTTTTTGCAACTCTAAAATCAACATTACCATAAATTTTAATACTTTCAACGTATCCGTTAAACAATGTTCACTTTGTCATAGGAATCAAAAATTCTCTAAATGATAAGAAGACGATTAACAACTATCTATTAATTATTAATAATCAATTAAATAACTAATACTATCATTGAAAATTTTAACTTTATACACTTTACTTTCTATAATTGTTTAACTATAGATTTAAATTAGCGTTTTTAAGAAGTACTTTTTAAAGTACATTTTTTGATGTTTTCCATAATATTTAAATTTTCGCGGGCCTATATAGTTGATCGTGGTTAAGAACGATTGGTGATTAGCTAATAAAAAACTAGACAATTTTTACATTTGATTGACCAATAGAATGATTCTATTACTTCTTTTACGCATGCGTTCTAACCCTAACGCCCTCTAATGTGTGCGTACAGTACCGGACATAAATTCTGTGTGATTTTCTATAGGAGGATGGTATAAGGAAATTGCATGTATAACCTCCAAAAAATTGAACAGCATTTATGTTCGGTACTGTATGCATGCATTTGACCTTCTGTAGATAAGATGAACGAATTTTGTGTTTCCGTGCCACCTTACGATCATGGTGGTCAATTTTAACTCCGTTTTATCTCCCACAAGATCAATTGTATTCGACACCTATCTCCATTTTGAAAAAATTTAATGCGAAAGAGTTTTTCTATATTTTATTACATTATTATATATTTTTTTGTGTTATTTTTTGATTTTCAATTAATATTGATCTTATTTATGTTTTTTCACTAAAATAGTATATTAATTTATAAATTTTCGATTAACTTTGTTAAAGTTTCATTCAACAAATACGTATGTTTTTAGTACGTTCATTGATAGTTTGGTTATGTTATCATTGCTTTATTGATAATACGCAAAATGACCGCGTCAGTCGAAAAACCGTCCTTTAATTTATTTAATCGATCTGTTATACAACAGACATTAGTTTCTTTAGTATTTTTTACAGTTACTTCGTCATTATTTTTTTTTCTTAACAAAGTACAACCAAATTATTATATTGATGAAATTTTTCATATTCCACAAACTCAAAGATATTGTAATGGATCATTTTATGAGGTAAAAAAATTTATTGATACCATATATAAATGGAGTATTTACTTGATTGATTGATATTCGATCATAGTCATTAACTAATACAAGCATACTTTGTTTCAGTGGGATAAAAAAATAACAACACTCCCAGGCTTGTATTTAATATCAGCAGCATTATTAGCACCATTTAAACTTTGCACAACTTTATTTCTGCGTGGAATAAACTTAATTGGTACTTTCTTTAATTTGTTTTTAATTTATCAAATATTAAGAACAACAAAATGGATGAAAAAAATCGAAGATGATTCACAAACAGATAAACATGGACTCGCATTAACAATAGCTTTGACTATCACTCTATTACCTCCATTATACTTTTGGCATTTTCTTTATTATACTGACGTTATATCAGTTAATTTAGTATTGTTAATGTACTTACTCCATCAAAAGCAATACTATAAAAGTTCAGTCTTCGCAGGTGATAAATTTTTTTACTAACATAAATACATTTACTCTTAGTAAATAAAGTTGATCAATGTTTCTAATTTATACTCGCAGGTGCCTTAACTGTATTAATTCGACAAACGAATATTATTTGGGTGACATTATTAGCTGGAGAAATAGTATTAAATTTAATTGAACAACAGACTCCTCAGAGTATATCTACACTTAATGATAGAGGTATCCATGGAAGTCCAATTCATGCTCGAGTGAGTATTAAAATACAATTAACTAAATATTAAATTGATCAGAAATATTGAATCAATATTTTTGTATTAATTTAATATTTTCTCCATTATTATAACTCGATTTATTTACAGTTGGTATGGAATAACGTCCGATATTACACCCGCCGAGGGATTGGGCCATTTTTCCAATTTGTTATTGATACATGTTCTCATTTGAAATATCATATATCAGTTGTCGTATCATTTTTAGCATTCATTATTTGGAATAAGGGAATAGTTTTAGGAGATAAAACTGCTCACGTAGCTACGATCCATTTGCCTCAGATATTCTACTTTTCAATATTCTCATTAGCATTCGCTTGGCCTTATATGTTGCCAAATTTGAAATCGTTTCTTAAGGCAAATCGCGAACATTGGATTATATCTAACGTCTTATTAATTATTATGACTGTTATTGTCCATAATAATACGTTAGTTCATCCTTACTTATTAGCTGATAATCGACATTATGTTTTTTATGTATGGAATAAGTTTCTAGGACGATATTATATCGCAAAGTATCTTTTGATTCCTATTTATGGTTTTGCTATTTATAGTATTTTCATGTGTTTACGAGATGTGAGATATTTATCGAAAATTATGTATTCTGTGTGTCTTTGTGTTGTTTTGATACCTCAATTATTACTAGAGCCTCGTTATTTTATAATCCCTTATATTTTATTACGCTTAAACATGCCAGAACCAAAATCCTGGCAAATAACAGGCGAATTACTGACTACTATAATTATTAATATTATTCAATTCTACATATTTGCTACGAAGACATTCTATTGGACTGATCAGGAAGGTCCTCAAAGAATCTCGTGGTAATAATTTCGTATATTTTATTGCCTTTATTTTTAAAACCGTACAATAAAACCGATTCAATCGGTGTCAATGTAATTGCCAAAATTTTTACATGACTGAGAATTAATTTAATAATAAGAGAAATGAAATAAATATAAACTTAAAGTTTATGATAATTTTATTACAATTTAAGCGAGATCTTAAAGTTCAATAATTTACTTTTTACAAAGAAGTCTTTAAAATTATTTTTTTTTATTGATATTTTCATATGATTACTATTAATACAAGAATTAGTAACATTGATATAACGTTACTTATTCTTTACCAAGTATTATACAAATATAATACATGTTTCAGAGTTTGGAATTGATTCAATCCTAGCTATGTAATATTAAACACTATAATATAAATTATTTGACGATCAAAACAAATATTTAACTGCGTGAAATATTGTTTTAAACAAGTGAAACATTTCTATTTTCATTTTTGTGAATAAAATACACATTTTTTATTTTATTTAAAATGTGAAAATGATTAGATATTTTACAACTCCCTTTAGATTATTCCTGAATTGTTTACATTTAAAAGTCCGTTCTCCTTCAAAATTGTTCACTATCCTAATTGTCACTGATATAATTGTCTTTGATATAAGACTATTTTTTTTTTTTTCGGAATTTAGTTAATTAATTTTTTTATTCTAAAAACTTATACTAATTAAATAGTTGTGCAAAAGTCCCAATGCATTTGCTACAAATAAATATATAAATGATGCACTTTATTAAATGCTCACGTAACAATACATTTTATGTATCAGTTTCTAAGCTCCGTTATTTATTATTGCTTATTCATTTTGCTCTTATTATATTGAGTATTACTAATGATTTTAATCTTATTATTTGGTAAAAATACTTGGGTTTTTCATATACTAAATGAAAACAAAAACTATTTCAATCAAGAAAGTTTCAATTAAATTTATTGATAGTTTTCAAGAAATTGTTGATTTTTATTTCAACTAAACTTATTTAACATTTGAGAAGTAATAATTTGTTTAAAAATTAATTTCTAAAATTAAATATAGAATTTTTGGAGATTCTGATTTTTCACCATTGTGTGAGAATAAAATATTGTGGAAGCCAAAACTGGTCAATCACTCTTGAGTATTACCTTTTTTTTTTTTCATTATATGCGAACACTTAAGTACCTGGTACTAAATATAATTATTTTGTTTCCATTCTCAATCTTAGGAGCAATAGAATTTATTGCACAACTCGGAAGCGCTCAAACTTTTATCACCTTTTAAAAACTAAATCTTTCAATAATTTTTAATTAATAAAATTACATCTTTTTTTTGTTGTCTAATTATTTATAACTAAATTATTTTTGCGGCCGGATTGATATTTTTTTTGTCATTCACTATTCAAGAAGTGCAAATTTCACTGAGTATTTTATATCAAAACCTCAGCATGAAAAATTGTAAAAGTGAATACAAAACAAATCTCCGTATTTGTAGCGTTCTAAATATAATATCCTCATCGATCTTTTAAAATATCGATTCGGAGACGGTGGGGTTGTTTATAGGCACTGGATCACATCGTTTGCTGTTCATCTTCCGGAACAAATTCATCATTTTTCATTTCCATCACATCTTGACCAGCATTTTGAGTACATTTTTTTCACACTATTTAAAAATGTAATTTGTATATTTTTCTTTGGTATCAAACGATTTGTTGTTTCAAATCAACAAGATTCGTAGAACGATAAAGTTTCATGTCTAATGGCGCACTTGGTTCGTTCTTTTTTGTTTGAGTATGCCACGCAAGAATTCTCGTACAATTATCAGCGAGTAATTCAATCTCATGTGGTTCAAATGGTGCTAGACTTCTGAGGAAGCCATCTTCTTCAAAACCAGCACGATAAGGCATCGTAGCATTGGGTCTTTGAAGAAGGAACTTGACGTTGACCGCAAAGCCTGCCATATCTACAGGAAACTTTCGACCCGCAACCCACCCATCGTAAAATCCAATGAACTTTCCGTCTTTTACGACTGGGGAACTTAGGCCAAATTTCGTACACAATCCCACAGGGAACATCGACACCTTCTTCGTCTCACGAATCTGAAAATACCCAAGAGAGAAATTTTAGACCAATTTCCTACTCTGATTGTGATGGAAAATATTCATATATGTATATCAATAAGTTGGCTTGAGAATATTTTATTTACCTCATCGAATAAATCTAAATCATAAGTATTGTCATCGTCAGCAAAATAAAATACTCCGTCAGTGGCATTCGCTCTGATCCATTTTAATCCACGATTTCGATTAGAAACCCCTCGTGGTTTAGCACCTTTCTTCTGTTTGTATTTAACAGGCATTGGGGCTACAATCAAAGTAACATTGTATTGATTAATTTTATTATTAGAGAGCCATTACGATAGCTCCTAGTTGAATGTAATTCGACTGATAAGCTAACTAATTCAATAAATTTGGTTAAAACTTGATGGTGAAGTGTTAGAAATAGAGTTAATAATACTGTAAAGGTTTTAGTTACTTTTTATTTAATTTAGTCGTTAGTAGAATCTTCTTTTTTAGAAATTAATATTGAGCTATTTTCTTAATTGTTTTAGAGAACGCAAACTTTTTTAATTACATTAATTTCGTCTCTGCTATGCTAGAGTATTTCTAATAAAGGCTCTTTTTACAGAATTTATTTTTCTTCGATTTTTCTTGAATTATGTATATAAGGATTTCTTTGAGTTCAAAAGGTAACATTTTCCAGGTTTTTTTATCTCTCTTTGACGTCAAACTCTTTATTATATATATTCAAATTTCATTGACGTATTTTTCTTTAGCTTTTAAACGTTAAAAAATTTACTTTTCTAAAAAAAGCCTTTT
Source organism: Chelonus insularis (assembly GCF_013357705.1). NCBI lineage: Eukaryota > Metazoa > Arthropoda > Insecta > Hymenoptera > Braconidae > Chelonus > Chelonus insularis. The sequence continues at coordinate 302,311 of NW_023276462.1, forward strand.
AAACATTTTTTTAAATTTAATTCATTAATGTTTTTTTATTTTTATACTTTTGATTAATAGTTATACTAAAAGGAAGCTAATCTAAAATTGTAAAGAAATTCAAATTTATAAAATGCCAAGGATTTAATATCAGGTTATGATAATATTTACCCGTAAGATGTTCAAATTTTAGACCGGTTCGAGTCAAGAATTTCGTAACTTCCTTAGTAGGAGTTTTGGCATCTTCTATAACTAACCAATGAACATTCTCAATCAGAAGTAAAGTATGAGACATCCTAGTTAGTTCTGGAATCTGCTCAGGTCTTCGGTAAGTCGGTGTTATAATGTAGAGTGGTTTCAATAAGCTGTTAGACCTCTGGGAAGGCAACTCTCGTGTTGACGCCAAGTTCACGGTAGTAGTTTCACTTATTCGCGATGGATGCTTTGTGGATTCCTCGGTATTTCTCACTTGGGTTGGTGCTCCAGTTTTACTTAATATACTTGTCAGTTCTTGAACTAAAACATTACCTATCTGGGGACTTAAACCATGTTCAATCTGGACAGATTGAACTGCTGCACGTATCTAGAAAAACAAATTATAAAATAAGTTTATTTTTTATCTTCATTTTTTTTAATAATTCGTTTGAAAAATATTTTATCTAATTATTCAATAATTACTATAAGAGTTTTAAATTTTTATTCCTAGTTAAAAGTCACTTAATAGCTTGCAGCAGTTATTGATTGTGAGTTGTAGCTTCTAGTCTTTTAAGACAGCAGTAGAGAATGTGTTTATAGAGCAAAATTAGAATGATGTTAAATTATTTACGATAAAATTGGATTATTATTTCAGTGTTTAATCCTTTAAACTAACTATAAATAGAATTTCAAATAAATAGTCTTTTTTAGTGACTTTTTTCAAAAATTGATTGGTCCTCCAATGAAAAAAGAAGTGGAATAGAATTTTCTCTTGAAATCAATTTGATTTAATTCAACAAATGATATATTTTAAAAAATTGAATCAATTAAAGATATTGTTTCATCATAATTATTATTTCAAAATTTGTCTTTAACTTTATCAGCGTATATCTATTCTCAACAGTTATTATTATAAGCATGACATAAATTTACATCAAATTAAACTAACAAAATTTAAATTGTAAATAAATTAATAAGAAAAAAAACTTGTAATTAAGAAAAAGAAGTGACTTTTAGCAATTATTCTTTGTAATACTCGTAAAGTTATTACCTCTAGTTAATTATCATCATTAAATAGTTGATTATTTTTTTTTAAACAACTATAAAGTTGTATAAATTTTTTTTATCATCACGCAATGTGTTAAAGCGAGGCGTGAACTCATAAAAGACGTTGATAAATAAGCTTTTCCCTAGTAAAAGTACTGAGAAAACTATCAAATGATCTATAGGAAATGAAGCGTTACCTTTTCCACGGTAATTTTGTTGTGATCGTTATCAGCATCTCCTGCATCCTCAGCATCTGGAATATTAGCAATGCCATAAGAGACAGCAGCAGAATCGAAGGAACTTAATTGATCTGCCAACTGATCAAATCTCACACCCAGTGATAAGTGATATTGATAGAGAATCACACATACTCCAACCAATGCAACGACTCCCACCTTCATCGACGGCTTCATTGTGTCGATACCTGCAATTTAAAGCATCAGATCATGTTTACAATATCTTGTGTAAGCATAAACACACTCTTACTTACTAGCCAATTTTATAAGTGACAAGTTTATTATTCAAAAAGTTCGATACTCAAGGTATCAAAGTACTCTCAAGAATTTTCGTTCACCCTAATCCGGAAGTAAAGTAGAATCTAGATCGATTTAGGGTATTTCAACGTAAAAATGTTGGGTAAGAGTTCAGGAAACTGAGATAAATTAGAGGAAGAAAAATTTCCTATGAGAATAAGTATATATATATATATATATATATATATATATATATATATAAATTACAAGTTTGTGATTGAATTCAATGTTCGATTATTAAAAATGTACTTGAAAAAAAGATAAATAAAAAATACTAGTGGGCATGTTATTTTATTGTGCTAGTATTAACTGGGGACTTGGAGCCATTATTTACGGTATTGTTTTTATGTTATTTTTGTTGAAAAAGCTGTTTTTAAACCAAAGAAAAAATATATTGAGATTACATTATAAAACAGATGATATTGATTACCATAATTTCAGATGAATAATTGTAAAATGATAATAAAGTAAATTAATCCTGATATTCAGGTAAATTGAATAAGTATCAAAATATAATATGGGATAAAATGAAGAGATTGTAAATGAGACATTATATGAGAAAAAAAAATAGTAAAGAATCGGTTGTTTTCATTCTTCAAATTGTTATAAAGTAAATAAAAAGAAAAAAATTTTTCATCCACTTTTTTAAATTATTGAATGTTCAAGTATTATATTATATTATCTTATTTTATTAAACTTTTTGTTGAACTTGATCATCATTAATGAACAATAACTGATTGATGAAAAATGTTCGCTCTCATAGAATGTTTCATGTTAATTAATAATTTAAAAAAATTCAATTCACCCTTGAGCTAAATTTACTTGAGCTTTCTATACTACAAGCTAGAATCTAAAATTTATAAGCTCATGAGTATAACCAATGGCTTGATTTATTCATCACTGGATGTTATTATTTATCAGCAGACGTCCGGCGATAATGGAGCACCGCCTACGTCGTACTTTTTTTTTATTTTGCTTTTAAAAATTCGACTTTTTTTGTTTTAATAATTTAACTGGTCGATATAGATAGAACTCTATATAACGTGTGCAAAATAAAATTCATTTCAATGATACATCACGTAAGAATATTCGATAGAAAGTTTATTAAAAATATTGGTAGATAGATATTGGAATGGAATTCGGAATATTTTTTTTTCTCGAGTTTTATCATCGAACGTGATATAATAAATAATGGAGATGTAAGATACTCAGTATATTTTATTTAAAAAAAACAACGTCAGTTTTTCTCGATAAATATGATTAACGAATTTTATGATTGTCAGCATATAATATGTGTGGAAACTCCGAATGTATTTCAATTTATACAGAATCACTTTATCAGCATTTTGAAAATATTTTTCTTCTAAATGGAATTTTTTTCAATAAAAATTAGAATATAATCCAGCATTGAATTAATTGAATAAAAAAAAATCAACGATTTAAAATCATTTCTAGACAGTTGGTTCAGTGGGGAGTAAAGAAAGCAATCAAATAATTATCAGTCATTATATATATATATATATATTTGAAAAAAAATAATAACTACATTTACTGTCAAGCTATTTAATGGAAATGCCTTGTTTTCACGCAAGTATCTAGCGGTAATATATTATTCTAAAAGCTCTAAATTTTACTAATCGATATTTACTTTGAATCAGAGTAATAATTTAGCCATTTATTACAGATGATTGGTTATCAATAATAGATTATCGATTATGTATAAATATTTTCATGCACAAAAACCATCTCTTGTTCTCTTGTTCTTAAAAAAAGACCTGCTTTTGATAAATTAAATTCTTTAATTCTTTGATCAAACAAAAATGCAAATTTTTTCTGCAACAATAATAAATATCAGCTGATAATGAAACATTGTTTTACTCATTAATGGCCAACATTTATTGCTTTCAATTTCTGATTAGATTAAGTATGGCAGTTGGTTGAGCATGAGTATGAATAGAGTTTGTATGAGTTTGTAACTGTTAATTCAAATCTCTACATGAATAAGCTATGGATTAAAGTTAAAATTACAGTTAAGTCAATCTGTTATTTGAATATTCAAAGACTGGAAGATCTATTATCGATTAGTTCTGATTCTCTTATAAGGATTCAGTCCTTTGTATTCAATGTCATGTGAAACCTTCTAGTCTTCAATAAAGGAAAATCAATAACTGAGATTGCTAAAGTGTTCACTCGTGTTCAACTAACTTCCTTGCTTCCTTGAAATTTCAACATTTACTAGCTCGTTTGTCAAGTCCTTGATGTTCAACATGTAGCAAGTGAAGACTTGTAAGCAGAGAGATGACTTTCAGTCAAGTATGCAAGAAAGAATAATTTAACATCTACATGTGATACAAAATAAATATTATTGATTTCGGGCTATGTAATTAGCATAAATTAGTATTATTATTAATGTAGGGTTTGTTATTATTGTTATTGTAGTTATTATGAGCCTAGAGAAACTGATTTATAAGCTCGTTCATTGTTTATTCAATCAAACATCAACGCCTGCAGTGTAACGAGTCTGGTTAGCAAATTCATGATTAAGCACGCTCTCTATAATTCAAAACATGTCATTGTAATTCGACTATAACTTTTAATAATTAGCAATCAAAACTTTTGCTTCGTAAACAAAAATTTTTGATATGGATAGTGAACAGCTTATATGCTTGATAGGTTTGGATCATGAAAGAAAGTTTCAAATGTGATTAAGTTGGTTGATATTATTTAAATAATTATAATAATTACTCTCATTTAATAATTATAAACATAAAAAAGAGAGTTTTTTAATTTTTTTAAAAAGACTTCTTCATCAATAGCTATTAAGTGATTTAATTATTTCAATATCGTTTATTAGAGGGCATATTTAAAAGCAATATTGGCATGTTTCTGTAAAATATTCTGATATTGTTAATTAAAAAATATTAATTGGAGTATTTTTTCTGAAATAATGACAAGAATTAGCCAGTACACAGCACCAAGTTTGTTGAACAAATTCTCTTTTGACGTTTAGTGGTGTAGATAATAATTTCATTAAAAAAGTTAATAGAAAAAACCAACAATGAAAAGTAACATTGAAAGAGATAAATGAGAATCGTGTGGTTAAAAAAAAATTTATTGAATTCCGATTTAGTTTCATTCATTTCGCTCAACGGTTCGTATATCTTTACTTATAGCTGAAAAATATTTCTTCCAAGTTTCTTTTCAGATAATATTGAAAATGAATTTTAGATTAGTATAGTTGTGCATTATGAATTATATAGTATACTACTGAAACTTTTGAATGTCTTTTTTTCTTTTACATTTTTTTCTTTTGCTTTTTTAATTACTTACCCATATGCTATATACGATAGCTGTTGCTTCGTTCTCCGTCCCTCCTTTCTCGAAGATCAGAATTTTCTTCTCTCTGTGGAAAGAAAGAAATTTTAATCAATATTTTAGTGTATTTTGCTATACAAAAAACTTGCACGTCTTTCTCCAAGCTCTGCTATTATCACAATAATAATTATAATAATAATTGTTATTATTATCCACATCTTTATGCGAAGTTTGAGTGCATCTTGAGTCATTGGATAATAAAATATGAATAATTCATAGTTTGATAGTAAAGATAATAAATAAGTAAGAAATTGTTTCAAGCTGTAAGCGAACAAATTGACGATATTGAGACCGGAAATATACATCCTACAAGTGTGTGCGTCAAAATTATCAGAGACTAATAATTTAAATGAAAATAATTATTTTATGTCTTTAATTATTTTTCTATCTAAGATGTAAAATTTATTAGACATAATAATGTCAATTTGGTTAAAAAAACAAGTTGTAATAATTTATTGCTTTTTTTAATAAGATTGTAAACTTAAATTTCAAAAACTCTGAGAAAAATGAATTTATTTCGAATTTTTATTCATTTTTTTACAAACATAAATAATAAAAAGAAATTTTAAGAATATTTATCAAAAATTTTTTCTATATTTATTATTATTTTAAATAATATATTTTTGAATAGATATCAAATGTTTAACATTATATAGAGTTTGTTAATCATTTGTTTCCGACTACGTTAGCCTTCAACATATCTAATCATTTCAATTCCCACGATCTGTTATTATAATTATAGTACTGATTATCCAGAGTTATATCTAAAAATAAAAAAAAATTCTGTTATAAATCTGTAAAAGATTCCATTCGGAAAATAGATAAAACCATTATAATCAATTATTTTTAATACAACTTGTAACTCATGTTGAACTAATTTCCAACGACTATAAGAATTCTCTGTAAAGTCTTACACAAAGATGATAATTATTTCAGACAATAAATCATGTGATTTTTCATCAGAAAATATGAAAATGTGTAAAATAGTCTCAAGGCAACATAAAGTTGAGGTAGTAATGCAGGTGCATAGAAGTGATGTCTTTAGAAATATGGAATTGAAGTTGTAATAATGCTTCATTATGTTCATAATGCAATTGTAGAATTTATACACTGCACTTGTGATGTTAAATAATAATTATTCATTAGAAATAATAGAATTCTGACGTAAGAAGTATGTTAATAGTAACGAGAACATTGCACTGCAACGTGAAATAATTGAGTGATCTTATGCTGAAATAAAATGTAAGGTGGCTTTAAGATTATCGTAAAGCTTAAGTTGCTATAAAAAAGTTTAAGACTTTTAATTTAGATAAGAAGATTTTCTAAAACTCATTTTAAAGTATTTTTTGAGAAATTTTTCACCTTTTAGGTGTTTATAGAATAGCAAAATATTCTAAAAATAATAAAATATCTTACTAATGATTAAAAATAGCAATGAGTTCAGTCATTAATAAAAAAAAAAGTAAATAACTAGTAAAATAAAAATAGAGATTAAATATTAGGAGAAATTTAATGAGTTCAAGTTGTAATAAAAAATGTTTCATGCTACTAATTAATTTTGATAACAAAATATTTAGTTCATAGCTTAAAACTAGAATTTTAACTAGATTTTATCTTGATTTGTATTGTATTGCTGATGAGCAGAATAACAGAAACTCTTGTTTTACATTCATCTATTATTGACAACATATTGTGAATGAAATTTTAATTAATTGTTTGGTTTAACAGAGTAATTTGACTTCCAATATTGCCAGTTTTATTATTTAATTGAACCGATAAAATACTTCATCAATAAAAGTCTTTTTCTCTATTTCCATTAAGACCGGAATTTTATAATAAAACCATAATCAAATGATAGCCAACTGATCTTTGTCTATTCTCATTGCAATGA